>NW_024470669.1:0-82500 GCF_017639515.1 Carcharodon carcharias
GGTCAGTGTGTCTGGGACCCGTACCCCCAGTGAGAGTCTGTGTTTGTGGGACCCGTACCCCAGTGAGAGTCAGTGTGTGTGGGACACGTACCCCAGTGAGAGTCAGTGTGTGTGGGTCCTGTAGCCCAGTGAGAGTCAGTGTGTGTGGGACCCGTACCCCAGTGAGAGTCAGTGTGTGTGCTACACGTACCCCAGTGAAAGTCAGTGTTTGTGTGGGACCCGAAACCCCAGTGAGAGTCACTGTGTTTGGGTTCCGTACCCCAGTGAGAGTCACTGTGTGCGGGTCCCGTACCCCAGTGAGAGTCAGTGTGTGTGGCACCCGTACCCCAGTGAGAGTCACTGTGTGTGGGACACGTACCCCAGTGAGAGTCAGTGTGTGTGGGAATCTTATCCCAGTGAGAGTCAGTGTTTGTGGGACTCGTACCCCAGTGAGAGTCAGTGTGTGTGGGTCCCGTACCCCAGTGACAGTCAGTGTGTGTGGGACCCGTACCCCAGTGAGAGTCAGTGTGTGTGGGACCCGTACCCCAGTGAGAGTCACTGTGTGTGGGACCCAGACCCCAGTGAGAGTCTGTGAATGTGGGACCTGTACTCCAGTGAGAGTCAGTGTGTCTGGTACCCGTACCACAGTGAGAGTCTGTGTGTGTGGGATCCGTACCCCAGTGAGAATCACTGTTTGTGTGACCCGTACCCCTGTGAGATTCAGTGTGTGTGGGACCCGTACCCCTGTGAGAGAAAGTTTGTGTGGGACCCGTACCCCAGTGAGAGTCAGTGTTTGTGGGTATCATATCCCAGTGAGAGTCAGTGTGTGTGCGACACGTACCCCAGTGATAGTCATTGTGTCTGTGTGACCCGTACCCCAGTGAGAGTCAGTATATGTGGGACCCAAACCCCAGTGAGAGTGAGTGTGTGTGGGTCCTTACCCCAGTGAGAGTCAAAGTGTGTGGGACCTGTATCCAAGTGAGAGTAAGTGTTTGTGGGACCCATACCTCAGTGAGAGTCAGTATTTGTGGGACGTGTAACCCAGTGAGATTCACTGTGTGCGGGTCTCTTACCGCAGTGAGAGTCTGTGAATGTGGGACCTGTACGCCAGTGAGAGTCAGTGTGTGTGGGACACGTACCCCAGTGAGAGTCAGTGTGTGTGGGACACGTTCCCCAGTGAGAGTCAGTGTGTGTGGGACACGTTCCCCAGTGAGAGTCAGTGTGTGTGGGACCCGTACCCCATGTGAGAGTCATTGTGTGTGTGTGAACCCATACCCCAGTGACAGTCATTGTGTGTGTGGGACCCGTACCCCAGTGAGAGTCAGTATGTGTGGGACCCGTATCCCAGTGAGAGTCAAAGTGTGTGGGACCTGCACCCCAGTGAGAGTAAGTGTTAGTGGGACCCATACCTCGGTGAGAGTCAGTATTTGTGGGATGTGTACCCCAGTGAGAGTCAGTGTGTGTGGGACACGTACCCCAGTGAGAGTCTGTGAATGTGGGACCTGTACTCCACTGAGGGTCAGTGTGTCTGGGACCCGAACCCCAGTGAGAGTCAGTGTGTGTGGGACCCGTACCCCAGTGAGAGTCAGTGTGTGTGGGACCTGTATCCCAGTGAGAGTCAGTGTGTGTGGGTCACATACCCCAGTGAGATTAAGTGTGTGTGGGACCCGTACCCAGTGAGAGTCAGTATTTGTGGGACGTGTACCCCAGTGAGAGTCAGTGAGTCTGGGACCCGTACCCCAGTGAGAGTCAGTGTGTGTGGGTCCTGTAGCCCAGTGAGAGTCAGTGTGTCTGGAACACGTACCCCAGTGAGAGTCAGTGTGTGTGCGACCCGTACCCCAGTGAGAGTCATTATGTATGGGACCCGTACCCCAGTAGAGTCAGTGTGTGCGTGTCCCTTAACCCAGTGAGAGTCAATGTGTGTGGGGCCAGTACCTCAGTGAGAATCAGTTTGAGTGGGACCCGTACCCCAGTGAGAGTCAGTGTGTGTGGGACCCGTACCCCAGTGAGAGTCAGTGTGTGTGGGTCCTGTAGGCCAGTGAGTGTCAGTGTGTGTGGGACCCGTACCCCAGTGAGAGTCAGTGTGTGTGCTACACGTACCCCAGTGAAAGTCAGTGTTTGTGTGGGACCCGAAACCCCAGTGAGAGTCAGTATGTTTGGGATCCGTACCCCAGTGAGAGTCACTGTGTGCGGGTCCCGTACCCCAGTGAGAGTCAGTGTGTGTGGCACCCGTACCCCAGTGAGAGTCACTGTGTGTGGGACACGTACCCCAGTGAGAGTCAGTGTGTGTGGGACCCGTAACCCAGTGAGAGTCAGTGTGTGTGGCACCCGTACCCCAGTGAGAGTCAGTGTGTGTGGGACCCGTACCCCAGTGAGAGTAAGTGTTTGTGGGACCCATACCTCAGTGAGAGTCAGTGTGTGTGGGACCCGTACCCCAGTGAGATTTAGAGTGTGTGCGACACGTACCCCAGTGAGAGTCAGTGTGTGTGGGAATCTTATCCCAGTGAGAGTCAGTGTTTGTGGGACTCGTACCCCAGTGACAGTCAGTGTGTGTGGGACCCATACCCCAGTGAGAGTCAGTGTGTGTGGGACCCGTACCCCAGTGAGAGTCAGTGTGTGTGTCACACGCACCCCAGTGAGATTCAGTGTGTGTGGAACCCGTACCCCAGTGAGAGTCAGTGTGTGTGTCACACGCACCCCAGTGAGAGTCAGTGTGTGTGGGACCCTTACCCCAGTGAGAGTCAGTGTGTGTGGGACCCAGACCCCAGTGAGAGTCAGTGTGTGAGGGACCCGTACCCCAGTTAGAGTCAGTGAGTGTGGGACCCGTACCCCAGCGAGAGTCAGTGTGTGTGGGACCCGTAACCCAGTGAGAGTCAGTGTGTGTGGGACCCGTACCCCAGTGAGAGTCAGTGTGTGTGTGAATCGTAGCCCAGTGAGAGTGAGTTTGTGTGGGACCCGTACCCCAGTGAGGTTCAGTGTGTGGGCGACCCGTACCCCAGTGAGATTTAGTGTGTGTGGGATCCGTACCCCAGTAAGAGTCATTGTGTGGGACCCGCACCCCAGTGAGAGTCAGTGTGTGTGGGACACGTCCCCCAGTGAGAGTCAGTGAATGTGGGACGTGTACCCCAGTGAGAGTCAGTGTGTGTGGGACCCGTACCCCAGTGAGAGTCAGTGTGTGTTGGACACGTACCCCAGTGAGAGTCAGTGTGTGTGGGACACGTACCCCCGTGAGAGTCAGTGGGTGTGTGACCCCTACCCCAGTGAGAGTCGGTGTGTGTGGGTCCTGTACCCCAGTGAGAGTCAGTGTGTGTGCGACACGTACACCTGTGAGACTCACTGTGTTTGGGACCCGTACCCCAGTGAGATTCAGTGTGTGTGGGACTCGTACCCCAGTGAGAGTCAGTGTGTGTGGGGACCGTACCCCATTGAGAGTCACTGTGTGCGGGTCCCGTACCCCAGTGAGAGTCACTGTGTGTTGGACACGTATCCCAGTGAGAGTCTGTGAATGTGGGACCTGTACTCCAGTGAGAGTCAGTGTGTCTGGGACCCGTACCACAGTGAGAGTCTGTGTGTGTGGGATCCGTACCCCAGTGAGAATCACTGTTTGTGTGATCCGTACCCCTGTGAGATTCAGTGTGTGTGGGACCCGTACCCCAGTGAGAGATAGTTTGTGTGGGACCCGTACCCCAGTGAGAGTCAGTGTTTGTGGGTATCATATCCCAGTGAGAGTCAGTGAGTGTGCGACACGTACCCCAGTGATAGCCATTGTGTCTGTGTGACTCGTACCCCAGTGAGAGTCAGTATATGTGGGACCCAAACCCCAGTGAGAGTGAGTGTGTGTGGGTCCTGTACCCCAGTGAGAGTCAAAGTGTGTGGGACCTGTATCCAAGTGAGAGTAAGTGTTTGTGGGACCCGTACCCTAGTGAGATTCACTGTGTGCGGGTCCCTTACCCCAGTGAGAGTCTGTGAATGTGGGACCTGTACGCCAGTGAGAGTCAGTGTGTGTGCGACACGTACCCCAGTGAGAGTCAGTGTGTGTGGGACACGTATCCCAGTGAGAGTCAGTGTGTGTGGGACACGTTCCCCAGTGAGAGTCATTGTGTGTGTGTGACCCATACCACAGTGACAGTCATTGTGTGTGTGGGACCCGTACCCCAGTGAGAGTCAGTATGTGTGGGACCCGTACCCCAGTGAGAGTCAAAGTGTGTGGGACCTGCACCCCAGTGAGAGTAAGTGTTAGTGGGACCCATACCTCGGTGAGAGTCAGTATTTGTGGGACGTGTACCCCAGTGAGAGTCACTGTGTGTGGGACACGTACCCCAGTGAGAGTCTGTGAATGTGGGACCTGTACTCCACTGAGGGTCAGTGTGTCTGGGACCCGTACCCCAGTGAGAGTCTGTGTTTGTGGGACCCGTACCCCAGTGAGAGTCAGTGTGTGTGGGTCCTGTAGCCCAGTGAGAGTCAGTGTGTGTGGGACCCGTACCCCAGTGAGAGTCAGTGTGTGTGCTACACGTACCCCAGTGAAAGTCAGTGTTTGTGTGGGACCCGAAACCCCAGTGAGAGTCAGTGTGTTTGGGTTCCGTACCCCAGTGAGAGTCACTGTGTGCGGGTCCCGTACCCCAGTGAGAGTCAGTGTGTGTGGGATACGTACCCCCAGTGAGAGTCAGTGTGTTTGGGTTCCGTACCCCAGTGAGAGTCACTGTGTGTGGGACCCGTACCCCAGTGAGAGTCAGTGTGTGTGGGATACGTACCCCAGTGAGAGTCAGTGTGTGTGGGACCCGTACCCCATTGAGAGTCATTGTGTGTCGGTCCTGCACTCCAGTGAGAGACAGTGTGTCTGGGATCCGTACCCCAGTGAGAGTCAGTGTGTGTGGGACCCGTACCCCAGTGACAGTCAGTGTGTGTGGGACCCGTACCCCATTGAGAGTCAGTGAGTTTGGGACCCGTACCCCTGGGAGAGACAGTGTGTGTGGGACCCGTACCCCAGTGAGAGTCAGTGTGTGTGCGACCCGTACCCCAGTGAGAGTCAGTGTGTGTGGGACCCGTACCCCAGTGAGTGTCAGTGTGTGTGGGACCCGTACCCCAATGAGAGACAGTGTGTGTGGGACCCGTACCCCAGTGACAGTCAGTGTGTGTTCGACCCGTACCCCAGTGACAGTCAGTGTGTGTGCGACGCGTACCCCCGTGAATATCAGTGTGTTTGGGTCCCGTACCCCAGTGAGAGACAGTGTGTGTGGGACCAGTACCCCAGTGAGAGTCATTGTGTTTGGGACCTGCACCCCATGAGAGTCAGTGTTTGTGGGAACCTTATCCCAGTGAGAATCAGTGAATGTGGGACACGTACTCCAGTGAGATTCAGTGTGTGTGGGAATCTTATCCCAGTGAGAGTCAGTGTGTCTGGGACCCGTACCCCAGTGAGAGTCAGTGTGTGTGAGACGCGTACCCCAGTGAGAGTCAGTGTGCGTGGGACCCGGACCCCAGTGAGAGTCAGTGTGTGAGGGACCCGCACCCCAGTGAGAGTCAGTGTTTGGGACCCATACCCCAGTGAGTGTCAGTGTGTGTGGTACATTACCCCATTGAGAGTCATTGTGTTTGGGACCCGTACCCCAGGGAGAGACAGTGTGTGTGGCACCCGTACCCCAGTGAGAGTCAGTGTGTGTGGGACCCGTACCCCAGTGAGAGTAAGTGTTTGTGGGACCCATACCTCAGTGAGAGTCAGTGTGTGTGGGACCCGTACCCCAGTGAGATTTAGAGTGTGTGCGACACGTACCCCAGTGAGAGTCAGTGTGTGTGGGAATCTTATCCCAGTGAGAGTCAGTGTGTGTGGGACTCGTACCCCAGTGACAGTCAGTGTGTGTGGGACCCGTACCCCAGTGAGAGTCAGTGTGTGTGGGACCCGTACCCCAGTGAGAGTCAGTGTGTGTGTCACACGCACCCCAGTGAGATTCAGTGTATGTGGGACCCTTACCCCAGTGAGAGTCAGTGTGTGTGGGACCCAGACCCCAGTGAGAGTCAGTGTGTGTGGAACCCGTACCCCAGTGAGAGTCAGTGTGTGTGTCACACGCACCCCAGTGAGAGTCAGTGTGTGTGGGACCCTTACCCCAGTGAGAGTCAGTGTGTGTGGGACCCAGACCCCAGTGAGAGTCAGTGTGTGAGGGACCCGTACCCCAGTTAGAGTCAGTGAGTGTGGGACCCGTACCCCAGCGAGAGTCAGTGTGTGTGGGACCCGTAACCCAGTGAGAGTCAGTGTGTGTGGGACCCGTACCCCAGTGAGAGTCAGTGTGTGTGTGAATCGTAGCCCAGTGAGAGTGAGTTTGTGTGGGACCCGTACCCCAGTGAGGTTCAGTGTGTGGGCGACCCGTACCCCAGTGAGATTTAGTGTGTGTGGGATCCGTACCCCAGTAAGAGTCATTGTGTGGGACCCGCACCCCAGTGAGAGTCAGTGTGTGTGGGACACGTCCCCCAGTGAGAGTCAGTGAATGTGGGACCGGTACTCCAGTGAGAGTCAGTGTGTGTGGGACCCGTACCCCAGTGAGAGTCAGTGTGTGTGTTTCCTGTACCCCAGTGATAGTCAAAGTGTGTGGGACCTGTACCTCAGTGAGAGTCAGTATTTGTGGGACACGTACCCCAGTGAGAGTCAGTGTGTGTGGGACACGTACCCCCGTGAGAGTCAGTATTTGTGGGACGTGTACCCCAGTGAGAGTCAGTGTGTGTGGGTCCTGTACCCCAGTGAGAGTCAGTGTGTGTGCGACACGTACACCAGTGAGACTCACTGTGTTTGGGACCCGTACCCCAGTGAGATTCAGTGTGTGTGGGACTCGTACCCCAGTGAGAGTCAGTGTGTGTGGGACCCGTACCCCATTGAGAGTCACTGTGTGCGGGTCCCGTACCCCAGTGAGAGTCACTGTGTGTTGGACACGTACCCCAGTGAGAGTCTGTGAATGTGGGACCTGTACTCCAGTGAGAGTCAGTGTGTCTGGGACCCGTACCACAGTGAGAGTCTGTGTGTGTGGGATCCGTACCCCAGTGAGAATCACTGTTTGTGTGACCCGTACCCCTGTGAGATTCAGTGTGTGTGGGACCCGTACCCCAGTGAGAGATAGTTTGTGTGGGACCCATACCCCAGTGAGAGTCAGTGTTTGTGGGTATCATATCCCAGTGAGAGTCAGTGAATGTGCGACACGTACCCCAGTGATAGTCATTGTGTCTGTGTGACCCGTACCCCAGTGAGAGTCAGTATATGTGGGACCCAAACCCCAGTGAGAGTCAGTGTGTGTGGGTCCTGTACCCCAGTGAGAGTCAAAGTGTGTGGGACCTGTATCCAAGTGAGAGTAAGTGTTTGTGGGACCCGTACCCTAGTGAGATTCACTGTGTGCGGGTCCCTTACCCCAGTGAGAGTCTGTGAATGTGGGACCTGTACGCCAGTGAGAGTCAGTGTGTGTGCGACACGTACCCCAGTGAGAGTCAGTGTGTGTGGGACCCGTAACCCAGTGAGAGTCAGTGTGTGTGGCACCCGTACCCCAGTGAGAGTCAGTGTGTGTGGGACCCGTACCCCAGTGAGAGTAAGTGTTTGTGGGACCCATACCTCAGTGAGAGTCAGTGTGTGTGGGACCCGTACCCCAGTGAGATTTAGAGTGTGTGCGACACGTACCCCAGTGAGAGTCAGTGTGTGTGGGAATCTTATCCCAGTGAGAGTCAGTGTGTGTGGGACTCGTACCCCAGTGACAGTCAGTGTGTGTGGGACCCATACCCCAGTGAGAGTCAGTGTGTGTGGGACCCGTACCCCAGTGAGAGTCAGTGTGTGTGTCACACGCACCCCAGTGAGATTCAGTGTGTGTGGAACCCGTACCCCAGTGAGAGTCAGTGTGTGTGTCACACGCACCCCAGTGAGAGTCAGTGTGTGTGGGACCCTTACCCCAGTGAGAGTCAGTGTGTGTGGGACCCAGACCCCAGTGAGAGTCAGTGTGTGAGGGACCCGTACCCCAGTTAGAGTCAGTGAGTGTGGGACCCGTACCCCAGCGAGAGTCAGTGTGTGTGGGACCCGTAACCCAGTGAGAGTCAGTGTGTGTGGGACCCGTACCCCAGTGAGAGTCAGTGTGTGTGTGAATCGTAGCCCAGTGAGAGTGAGTTTGTGTGGGACCCGTACCCCAGTGAGGTTCAGTGTGTGGGCGACCCGTACCCCAGTGAGATTTAGTGTGTGTGGGATCCGTACCCCAGTAAGAGTCATTGTGTGGGACCCGCACCCCAGTGAGAGTCAGTGTGTGTGGGACACGTCCCCCAGTGAGAGTCAGTGAATGTGGGACCGGTACTCCAGTGAGAGTCAGTGTGTGTGGGACCCGTACCCCAGTGAGAGTCAGTGTGTGTGTTTCCTGTACCCCAGTGATAGTCAAAGTGTGTGGGACCTGTACCTCAGTGAGAGTCAGTATTTGTGGGACACGTACCCTTGTGAGAGTCAGTGTGTGTGGGACCCGTACCCCCGTGAGAGTCAGTGGGTGTGTGACCCCTACCCCAGTGAGAGTCAGTGTGTGTGGGTCCTGTACCCCAGTGAGAGTCAGTGTGTGTGCGACACGTACACCAGTGAGACTCACTGTGTTTGGGACCCGTACCCCAGTGAGAGTCACTGTGTGCGGGTCCCGTACCCCAGTGAGAGTCACTGTGTGTTGGACACGTACCCCAGTGAGAGTCTGTGAATGTGGGACCTGTACTCCAGTGAGAGTCAGTGTGTCTGGGACCCGTACCACAGTGAGAGTCTGTGTGTGTGGGATCCGTACCCCAGTGAGAATCACTGTTTGTGTGACCCGTACCCCTGTGAGATTCAGTGTGTGTGGGACCCGTACCCCAGTGAGAGATAGTTTGTGTGGGACCCATACCCCAGTGAGAGTCAGTGTTTGTGGGACCCGTACCCCAGTGAGAGTCAGTGTTTGTGGGTATCATATCCCAGTGAGAGTCAGTGAGTGTGCGACACGTACCCCAGTGATAGTCATTGTGTCTGTGTGACCCGTACCCCAGTGAGAGTCAGTATATGTGGGACCCAAACCCCAGTGAGAGTCAGTGTGTGTGGGTCCTGTACCCCAGTGAGAGTCAAAGTGTGTGGGACCTGTATCCAAGTGAGAGTAAGTGTTTGTGGGACCCGTACCCTAGTGAGATTCACTGTGTGCGGGTCCCTTACCCCAGTGAGAGTCTGTGAATGTGGGACCTGTACGCCAGTGAGAGTCAGTGTGTGTGCGACACGTACCCCAGTGAGAGTCAGTGTGTGTGGGACACGTATCCCAGTGAGTGTCAGTGTGTGTGGGACACGTACCCCAGTGAGAATCAGTGTGTGTGGGACACGTTCCCCAGTGAGAGTCAGTGTGTGTGGGACACGTTCCCCAGTGAGAGTCATTGTGTGTGTGTGACCCATACCCCAGTGACAGTCATTGTGTGTGTGGGACCCGTACCCCAGTGAGAGTCAGTATGTGTGGGACCCATACCCCAGTGAGAGTCAAAGTGTGTGGGACCTGCACCCCAGTGAGAGTAAGTGTTAGTGGGACCCATACCTCGGTGAGAGTCAGTATTTGTGGGACGTGTACCCCAGTGAGAGTCACTGTGTGTGGGACACGTACCCCAGTGAGAGTCTGTGAATGTGGGACCTGTACTCCACTGAGGGTCAGTGTGTCTGGGACCCGTACCCCAGTGAGAGTCTGTGTTTGTGGGACCCGTACCCCAGTGAGAGTCAGTGTGTGTGGGACACGTACCCCAGTGAGAGTCAGTGTGTGTGGGTCCTGTAGCCCAGTGAGAGTCAGTGTGTGTGGGACCCGTACCCCAGTGAGAGTCAGTGTGTGTGCTACACGTACCCCAGTGAAAGTCAGTGTTTGTGTGGGACCCGAAACCCCAGTGAGAGTCAGTGTGTTTGGGTTCCGTACCCCAGTGAGAGTCACTGTGTGCGGGTCCCGTACCCCAGTGAGAGTCAGTGTGTGTGGCACCCGTACCCCAGTGAGAGTCACTGTGTGTGGGACACGTACCCCAGTGAGAGTCAGTGTGTGTGGGAATCTTATCCCAGTGAGAGTCAGTGTTTGTGGGACTCGTACCCCAGTGAGAGTCAGTGTGTGTGGGTCCCGTACCCCAGTGACAGTCAGTGTGTGTGGGACCCGTACCCCAGTGAGAGTCAGTGTGTGTGGGACCCGTACCCCAGTGAGAGTCAGTGTGTGTGGGACCCAGACCCCAGTGAGAGTCTGTGAATGTGGGACCTGTACTCCAGTGAGAGTCAGTGTGTCTGGTACCCGTACCACAGTGAGAGTCTGTGTGTGTGGGATCCGTACCCCAGTGAGAATCACTGTTTGTGTGACCCGTACCCCTGTGAGATTCAGTGTGTGTGGGACCCGTACCCCTGTGAGAGAAAGTTTGTGTGGGACCCGTACCCCAGTGAGAGTCAGTGTTTGTGGGTATCATATCCCAGTGAGAGTCAGTGTGTGTGCGACACGTACCCCAGTGATAGTCATTGTGTCTGTGTGACCCGTACCCCAGTGAGAGTCAGTATATGTGGGACCCAAACCCCAGTGAGAGTGAGTGTGTGTGGGTCCTGTACCCCAGTGAGAGTCAAAGTGTGTGGGACCTGTATCCAAGTGAGAGTAAGTGTTTGTGGGACCCATACCTCAGTGAGAGTCAGTATTTGTGGGACGTGTAACCCAGTGAGATTCACTGTGTGCGGGTCTCTTACCGCAGTGAGAGTCTGTGAATGTGGGACCTGTACGCCAGTGAGAGTCAGTGTGTGTGGGACACGTACCCCAGTGAGAGTCAGTGTGTGTGGGACACGTTCCCCAGTGAGAGTCAGTGTGTGTGGGACACGTTCCCCAGTGAGAGTCAGTGTGTGTGGGACCCGTACCCCATGTGAGAGTCATTGTGTGTGTGTGACCCATACCCCAGTGACAGTCATTGTGTGTGTGGGACCCGTACCCCAGTGAGAGTCAGTATGTGTGGGACCCGTATCCCAGTGAGAGTCAAAGTGTGTGGGACCTGCACCCCAGTGAGAGTAAGTGTTAGTGGGACCCATACCTCGGTGAGAGTCAGTATTTGTGGGATGTGTACCCCAGTGAGAGTCAGTGTGTGTGGGACACGTACCCCAGTGAGAGTCTGTGAATGTGGGACCTGTACTCCACTGAGGGTCAGTGTGTCTGGGACCCCGAACCCCAGTGAGAGTCAGTGTGTGTGGGACCCGTACCCCAGTGAGAGTCAGTGTGTGTGGGACCTGTATCCCAGTGAGAGTCAGTGTGTGTGGGTCACATACCCCAGTGAGAGCCAGTGTGTGTGGGACCCGTACCCCAGTGAGAGTCAGTATTTGTGGGACGTGTACCCCAGTGAGAGTCAGTGAGTCTGGGACCCGTACCCCAGTGAGAGTCACTGTGTGTTGGACACGTACCCCAGTGAGAGTCAGTGTGTGTGGGGCCCGTACCCCAGTGAGAGTCAGTGAGTCTGGGACCCGTACCCCAGTGAGAGTCAGTGTGTGTGGGTCCTGTAGCCCAGTGAGAGTCAGTGTGTCTGGAACACGTACCCCAGTGAGAGTCAGTGTGTGTGCGACCCGTACCCCAGTGAGAGTCATTATGTATGGGACCCGTACCCCAGTAGAGTCAGTGTGTGCGTGTCCCTTAACCCAGTGAGAGTCAATCTGTGTGGGGCCAGTACCTCAGTGAGAATCAGTTTGAGTGGGACCCGTACCCCAGTGAGAGTCAGTGTGTGTGGGACCCGTACCCCAGTGAGAGTCAGTGTGTGTGGGTCCTGTAGGCCAGTGAGTGTCAGTGTGTGTGGGACCCGTACCCCAGTGAGAGTCAGTGTGTGTGCTACACGTACCCCAGTGAAAGTCAGTGTTTGTGTGGGACCCGAAACCCCAGTGAGAGTCAGTATGTTTGGGATCCGTACCCCAGTGAGAGTCACTGTGTGCGGGTCCCGTACCCCAGTGAGAGTCAGTGTGTGTGGCACCCGTACCCCAGTGAGAGTCACTGTGTGTGGGACACGTACCCCAGTGAGAGTCAGTGTGTGTGGGACCCGTAACCCAGTGAGAGTCAGTGTGTGTGGCACCCGTACCCCAGTGAGAGTCAGTGTGTGTGGGACCCGTACCCCAGTGAGAGTAAGTGTTTGTGGGACCCATACCTCAGTGAGAGTCAGTGTGTGTGGGACCCGTACCCCAGTGAGATTTAGAGTGTGTGCGACACGTACCCCAGTGAGAGTCAGTGTGTGTGGGAATCTTATCCCAGTGAGAGTCAGTGTGTGTGGGACTCGTACCCCAGTGACAGTCAGTGTGTGTGGGACCCATACCCCAGTGAGAGTCAGTGTGTGTGGGACCCGTACCCCAGTGAGAGTCAGTGTGTGTGTCACACGCACCCCAGTGAGATTCAGTGTGTGTGGAACCCGTACCCCAGTGAGAGTCAGTGTGTGTGTCACACGCACCCCAGTGAGAGTCAGTGTGTGTGGGACCCTTACCCCAGTGAGAGTCAGTGTGTGTGGGACCCAGACCCCAGTGAGAGTCAGTGTGTGAGGGACCCGTACCCCAGTTAGAGTCAGTGAGTGTGGGACCCGTACCCCAGCGAGAGTCAGTGTGTGTGGGACCCGTAACCCAGTGAGAGTCAGTGTGTGTGGGACCCGTACCCCAGTGAGAGTCAGTGTGTGTGTGAATCGTAGCCCAGTGAGAGTGAGTTTGTGTGGGACCCGTACCCCAGTGAGGTTCAGTGTGTGGGCGACCCGTACCCCAGTGAGATTTAGTGTGTGTGGGATCCGTACCCCAGTAAGAGTCATTGTGTGGGACCCGCACCCCAGTGAGAGTCAGTGTGTGTGGGACACGTCCCCCAGTGAGAGTCAGTGAATGTGGGACGTGTACCCCAGTGAGAGTCAGTGTGTGTGGGACCCGTACCCCAGTGAGAGTCAGTGTGTGTTGGACACGTACCCCAGTGAGAGTCAGTGTGTGTGGGACACGTACCCCCGTGAGAGTCAGTGGGTGTGTGACCCCTACCCCAGTGAGAGTCGGTGTGTGTGGGTCCTGTACCCCAGTGAGAGTCAGTGTGTGTGCGACACGTACACCTGTGAGACTCACTGTGTTTGGGACCCGTACCCCAGTGAGATTCAGTGTGTGTGGGACTCGTACCCCAGTGAGAGTCAGTGTGTGTGGGACCGTACCCCATTGAGAGTCACTGTGTGCGGGTCCCGTACCCCAGTGAGAGTCACTGTGTGTTGGACACGTATCCCAGTGAGAGTCTGTGAATGTGGGACCTGTACTCCAGTGAGAGTCAGTGTGTCTGGGACCCGTACCACAGTGAGAGTCTGTGTGTGTGGGATCCGTACCCCAGTGAGAATCACTGTTTGTGTGATCCGTACCCCTGTGAGATTCAGTGTGTGTGGGACCCGTACCCCAGTGAGAGATAGTTTGTGTGGGACCCGTACCCCAGTGAGAGTCAGTGTTTGTGGGTATCATATCCCAGTGAGAGTCAGTGAGTGTGCGACACGTACCCCAGTGATAGCCATTGTGTCTGTGTGACTCGTACCCCAGTGAGAGTCAGTATATGTGGGACCCAAACCCCAGTGAGAGTGAGTGTGTGTGGGTCCTGTACCCCAGTGAGAGTCAAAGTGTGTGGGACCTGTATCCAAGTGAGAGTAAGTGTTTGTGGGACCCGTACCCTAGTGAGATTCACTGTGTGCGGGTCCCTTACCCCAGTGAGAGTCTGTGAATGTGGGACCTGTACGCCAGTGAGAGTCAGTGTGTGTGCGACACGTACCCCAGTGAGAGTCAGTGTGTGTGGGACACGTATCCCAGTGAGTGTCAGTGTGTGTGGGACACGTACCCCAGTGAGAATCAGTGTGTGTGGGACACGTTCCCCAGTGAGAGTCAGTGTGTGTGGGACACGTTCCCCAGTGAGAGTCATTGTGTGTGTGTGACCCATACCACAGTGACAGTCATTGTGTGTGTGGGACCCGTACCCCAGTGAGAGTCAGTATGTGTGGGACCCGTACCCCAGTGAGAGTCAAAGTGTGTGGGACCTGCACCCCAGTGAGAGTAAGTGTTAGTGGGACCCATACCTCGGTGAGAGTCAGTATTTGTGGGACGTGTACCCCAGTGAGAGTCACTGTGTGTGGGACACGTACCCCAGTGAGAGTCTGTGAATGTGGGACCTGTACTCCACTGAGGGTCAGTGTGTCTGGGACCCGTACCCCAGTGAGAGTCTGTGTTTGTGGGACCCGTACCCCAGTGAGAGTCAGTGTGTGTGGGTCCTGTAGCCCAGTGAGAGTCAGTGTGTGTGGGACCCGTACCCCAGTGAGAGTCAGTGTGTGTGCTACACGTACCCCAGTGAAAGTCAGTGTTTGTGTGGGACCCGAAACCCCAGTGAGAGTCAGTGTGTTTGGGTTCCGTACCCCAGTGAGAGTCACTGTGTGCGGGTCCCGTACCCCAGTGAGAGTCAGTGTGTGTGGGATACGTACCCCAGTGAGAGTCAGTGTGTTTGGGTTCCGTACCCCAGTGAGAGTCACTGTGTGTGGGACCCGTACCCCAGTGAGAGTCAGTGTGTGTGGGATACGTACCCCAGTGAGAGTCAGTGTGTGTGGGACCCGTACCCCATTGAGAGTCATTGTGTGTCGGTCCTGCACTCCAGTGAGAGACAGTGTGTCTGGGATCCGTACCCCAGTGAGAGTCAGTGTGTGTGGGACCCGTACCCCAGTGACAGTCAGTGTGTGTGGGACCCGTACCCCATTGAGAGTCAGTGAGTTTGGGACCCGTACCCCTGGGAGAGACAGTGTGTGTGGGACCCGTACCCCAGTGAGAGTCAGTGTGTGTGCGACCCGTACCCCAGTGAGAGTCAGTGTGTGTGGGACCCGTACCCCAGTGAGTGTCAGTGTGTGTGGGACCCGTACCCCAATGAGAGACAGTGTGTGTGGGACCCGTACCCCTGTGACAGTCAGTGTGTGTTCGACCCGTACCCCAGTGACAGTCAGTGTGTGTGCGACGCGTACCCCCGTGAATATCAGTGTGTTTGGGTCCCGTACCCCAGTGAGAGACAGTGTGTGTGGGACCAGTACCCCAGTGAGAGTCATTGTGTTTGGGACCTGCACCCCATGAGAGTCAGTGTTTGTGGGAACCTTATCCCAGTGAGAATCAGTGAATGTGGGACACGTACTCCAGTGAGATTCAGTGTGTGTGGGAATCTTATCCCAGTGAGAGTCAGTGTGTCTGGGACCCGTACCCCAGTGAGAGTCAGTGTGTGTGAGACGCGTACCCCAGTGAGAGTCAGTGTGCGTGGGACCCGGACCCCAGTGAGAGTCAGTGTGTGAGGGACCCGCACCCCAGTGAGAGTCAGTGTTTGGGACCCATACCCCAGTGAGTGTCAGTGTGTGTGGTACATTACCCCATTGAGAGTCATTGTGTTTGGGACCCGTACCCCAGGGAGAGACAGTGTGTGTGCGACCCGTACCCCAGTGAGAATCATTGTGTGTGGGAATCTTATCCCAGTGAGAGTCAGTGTGTGTGGGACACGTCCCCCAGTGAGTGTCAGTGGGTGTGGGACCCGTACCCCAGTGAGAGTCAGTGTGTGTGTCACACGCACCCCAGTGAGATTCAGTGTGTGTGGGACACGGACCCCAGTGAGAGTCAGTGTGTGAGGGACCCGCACCACAGTGAGAGTCAGTGTTTGTGGGACCCGTACCCCAGTGAGAGTCAGTGTGTGTGGGTCCTGTAGCCCAGTGAGAGTCAGTGTGTGTGGGACCCGTACCCCAGTGAGAGTCAGTGTGTGTGCTACACGTACCCCAGTGAAAGTCAGTGTTTGTGTGGGACCCGAAACCCCAGTGAGAGTCAGTGTGTTTGGGTTCCGTACCCCAGTGAGAGTCACTGTGTGCGGGTCCCGTACCCCAGTGAGAGTCAGTGTGTGTGGGATACGTACCCCAGTGAGAGTCAGTGTGTTTGGGTTCCGTACCCCAGTGAGAGTCACTGTGTGTGGGACCCGTACCCCAGTGAGAGTCAGTGTGTGTGGGATACGTACCCCAGTGAGATTCAGTGTGTGTGGGACCCGTACCCCATTGAGAGTCATTGTGTGTCGGTCCTGCACTCCAGTGAGAGACAGTGTGTCTGGGATCCGTACCCCAGTGAGTGTCAGTGTGTGTGGGACCCGTACCCCAGTGACAGTCAGTGTGTGTGGGACCCGTACCCCATTGAGAGTCAGTGAGTTTGGGACCCGTACCCCTGGGAGAGACAGTGTGTGTGGGACCCGTATCCCAGTGAGAGTCAGTTTGTGTGCGACACGTACCCCAGTGAGATTCAGTGTGTGTGGGACCCGTACCCCAGTGAGGGTCAGTGTGTGTGGGTCCAGTACCCCAGTGAGAGTCAAATTGTTTGGGACCTGTACCCCAGTGAGAGTAAGTGTTGTGGGACCCATACCTCAGTGAGAGTCAGTATTTGTGGGACGTGTACCCCAGTGAGAGTCAGTGTTTTTGCGACCCGTACCCCAGTGAGAGTCAATGTGTGTGCGACACGTACACCAGTGAGACTCAGTGTTTTTGGGACCCGTACCCCAGTGAGATTCAGTGTGTGTGCGAAACGTACCCCAGTGAGAGTCAGTGTGTGTGTGGGACCCGTACCCCATTGAGAGTCACTGTGTGCGGGTCCCGTACCCCAGTGAGAGTCACTGTGTGTTGGACACGTACCCCAGTGAGAGTCTGTGAATGTGGGACCTGCACTCCAGTGAGAGTCAGTGTGTCTGGTACCCGTACCACAGTGAGAGTCTGTGTGTGTGGGATCCGTACCCCAGTGAGAATCACTGTTTGTGTGACCCGTACCCCTGTGAGATTCAGTGTGTGTGGGACCCGTATCCCAGTGAGAGAAAGTTTGTGTGGGACCCGTACCCCAGTGAGAGTCAGTGTTTGTGGGTATCATATCCCAGTGAGAGTCAGTGTGTGTGCGACACGTACCCCAGTGATAGTCATTGTGTCTGTGTGACCCGTACCCCAGTGAGAGTCAGTATATGTGGGACCCAAACCCCAGTGAGAGTGAGTGTGTGTGGGTCCTGTACCCCAGTGAGAGTCAAAGTGTGTGGGACCTGTATCCAAGTGAGAGTAAGTGTTTGTGGGACCCATACCTCAGTGAGAGTCAGTATTTGTGGGACGTGTAACCCAGTGAGATTCACTGTGTGCGGGTCCCTTACCGCAGTGAGAGTCTGTGAATGTGGGACCTGTACGCCAGTGAGAGTCAGTGTGTGTGCGACACGTACCCCAGTGAGAGTCAGTGTGTGTGGGACACGTATCCCAGTGTGAGTCAGAGTGTGTGGGACACGTACCCCAGTGAGAGTCAGTGTGTGTGGGACACGTTCCCCAGTGAGAGTCAGTGTGTGTGGGACACGTTCCCCAGTGAGAGTCAGTGTGTGTGGGACCCGTACCCCATGTGAGAGTCATTGTGTGTGTGTGACCCATACCCCAGTGACAGTCATTGTGTGTGTGGGACCCGTACCCCAGTGAGAGTCAGTATGTGTGGGACCCATACCCCAGTGAGAGTCAAAGTGTGTGGGACCTGCACCCCAGTGAGAGTAAGTGTTAGTGGGACCCATACCTCGGTGAGAGTCAGTATTTGTGGGACGTGTACCCCAGTGAGAGTCAGTGTGTGTGGGACACGTACCCCAGTGAGAGTCTGTGAATGTGGGACCTGTACTCCACTGAGGGTCAGTGTGTCTGGGACCCGAACCCCAGTGAGAGTCAGTGTGTGTGGGACCCGTACCGCAGTGAGAATCACTGTTTGTGGGACCCGTACCCCAGTGAGAGTCAGTGTGTGTGGGACCTGTACCCCAGTGAGAGTCAGTGTGTGTGGTTCACATACCCCAGTGAGAGCCAGTGTGTGTGGGACCCGTACCCCAGTGAGAGTCAGTATTTGTGGGACGTGTACCCCAGTGAGAGTCAGTGAGTCTGGGACCCGTACCCCAGTGAGAGTCAGTGTGTGTGGGACCTGTAGCCCAGTGAGAGTCAGTGTGTCTGGAACACGTACCCCAGTGAGAGTCAGTGTGTGTGCGACCCGTACCCCAGTGAGAGTCATTATGTATGGGACCCGTACCCCAGTAGAGTCAGTGTGTGCGTGTCCCTTAACCCAGTGAGAGTCAATGTGTGTGGGGCCAGTACCTCAGTGAGAATCAGTTTGAGTGGGACCCGTACCCCAGTGAGAGTCAGTGTGTGTGGGACCCGTACCCCAGTGAGAGTCAGTGTGTGTGGGTCCTGTAGGCCAGTGAGTGTCAGTGTGTGTGGGACCCGTACCCCAGTGAGAGTCAGTGTGTGTGCTACACGTACCCCAGTGAAAGTCAGTGTTTGTGTGGGACCCGAAACCCCAGTGAGAGTCGGTATGTTTGGGATCCGTACCCCAGTGAGAGTCACTGTGTGCGGGACCCGTACCCCAGTGAGAGTCAGTGTGTGTGGCACCCGTAACGCAGTGAGAGTCACTGTGTGTGGGACACGTACCCCAGTGAGAGTCAGTGTGTGTGGGACCCGTAACCCAGTGAGAGTCAGTGTGTGTGGCACCCGTACCCCAGTGAGAGTCAGTGTGTGTGGGACCCGTACCCCAGTGAGAGTAAGTGTTTGTGGGACCCATACCTCAGTGAGAGTCAGTGTGTGTGGGACCCGTACCCCAGTGAGATTTAGAGTGTGTGCGACACGTACCCCAGTGAGAGTCAGTGTGTGTGGGAATCTTATCCCAGTGAGAGTCAGTGTGTGTGGGACTCGTACCCCAGTGACAGTCAGTGTGTGTGGGACCCGTACCCCAGTGAGAGTCAGTGTGTGTGGGACCCGTACCCCAGTGAGAGTCAGTGTGTGTGTCACACGCACCCCAGTGAGATTCAGTGTATGTGGGACCCGTACCCCAGTGAGAGTCAGTGTGTGTGGGACCCGTACCCCAGTGAGAGTCAGTGTGTGTGGGACCCTTACCCCAGTGAGAGTCAGTGTGTGTGGGACCCAGACCCCAGTGAGAGTCAGTGTGTGTGGAACCCGTACCCCAGTGAGAGTCAGTGTGTGTGTCACACGCACCCCAGTGAGAGTCAGTGTGTGTGGGACCCTTACCCCAGTGAGAGTCAGTGTGTGTGGGACCCAGACCCCAGTGAGAGTCAGTGTGTGAGGGACCCGTACCCCAGTTAGAGTCAGTGAGTGTGGGACCCGTACCCCAGCGAGAGTCAGTGTGTGTGGGACCCGTAACCCAGTGAGAGTCAGTGTGTGTGGGACCCGTACCCCAGTGAGAGTCAGTGTGTGTGTGAATCGTAGCCCAGTGAGAGTGAGTTTGTGTGGGACCCGTACCCCAGTGAGGTTCAGTGTGTGGGCGACCCGTACCCCAGTGAGATTTAGTGTGTGTGGGATCCGTACCCCAGTAAGAGTCATTGTGTGGGACCCGCACCCCAGTGAGAGTCAGTGTGTGTGGGACACGTCCCCCAGTGAGAGTCAGTGAATGTGGGACCGGTACTCCAGTGAGAGTCAGTGTGTGTGGGACCCGTACCCCAGTGAGAGTCAGTGTGTGTGTTTCCTGTACCCCAGTGATAGTCAAAGTGTGTGGGACCTGTACCTCAGTGAGAGTCAGTATTTGTGGGACACGTACCCCAGTGAGAGTCAGTGTGTGTGGGACACGTACCCCCGTGAGAGTCAGTATTTGTGGGACGTGTACCCCAGTGAGAGTCAGTGTGTGTGGGTCCTGTACCCCAGTGAGAGTCAGTGTGTGTGCGACACGTACACCAGTGAGACTCACTGTGTTTGGGACCCGTACCCCAGTGAGATTCAGTGTGTGTGGGACCTGTACCCCAGTGAGAGTCAGTGTGTGAGGGACTCGTACCCCAGTGAGAGTCAGTGTGTGTGGGACCCGTACCCCATTGAGAGTCACTGTGTGCGGGTCCCGTACCCCAGTGAGAGTCACTGTGTGTTGGACACGTACCCCAGTGAGAGTCTGTGAATGTGGGACCTGTACTCCAGTGAGAGTCAGTGTGTCTGGGACCCGTACCACAGTGAGAGTCTGTGTGTGTGGGATCCGTACCCCAGTGAGAATCACTGTTTGTGTGACCCGTACCCCTGTGAGATTCAGTGTGTGTGGGACCCGTACCCCAGTGAGAGATAGTTTGTGTGGGACCCATACCCCAGTGAGAGTCAGTGTTTGTGGGTATCATATCCCAGTGAGAGTCAGTGAATGTGCGACACGTACCCCAGTGATAGTCATTGTGTCTGTGTGACCCGTACCCCAGTGAGAGTCAGTATATGTGGGACCCAAACCCCAGTGAGAGTCAGTGTGTGTGGGTCCTGTACCCCAGTGAGAGTCAAAGTGTGTGGGACCTGTATCCAAGTGAGAGTAAGTGTTTGTGGGACCCGTACCCTAGTGAGATTCACTGTGTGCGGGTCCCTTACCCCAGTGAGAGTCTGTGAATGTGGGACCTGTACGCCAGTGAGAGTCAGTGTGTGTGCGACACGTACCCCAGTGAGAGTCAGTGTGTGTGGGACCCGTACCCAAGTGAGGGTCAGTGAGTGTGGGAATCTTATCCCAGTGAGAGTCAGTGTGTGTGGGACCCGTACCCCAGTGAGAGTAAGTGTTTGTGGGACCCATACCTCAGTGAGAGTCAGTGTGTGTGGGACCCGTACCCCAGTGAGATTTAGAGTGTGTGCGACACGTACCCCAGTGAGAGTCAGTGTGTGTGGGAATCTTATCCCAGTGAGAGTCAGTGTGTGTGGGACTCGTACCCCAGTGACAGTCAGTGTGTGTGGGACCCATACCCCAGTGAGAGTCAGTGTGTGTGGGACCCGTACCCCAGTGAGAGTCAGTGTGTGTGTCACACGCACCCCAGTGAGATTCAGTGTGTGTGGAACCCGTACCCCAGTGAGAGTCAGTGTGTGTGTCACACGCACCCCAGTGAGAGTCAGTGTGTGTGGGACCCTTACCCCAGTGAGAGTCAGTGTGTGTGGGACCCAGACCCCAGTGAGAGTCAGTGTGTGAGGGACCCGTACCCCAGTTAGAGTCAGTGAGTGTGGGACCCGTACCCCAGCGAGAGTCAGTGTGTGTGGGACCCGTAACCCAGTGAGAGTCAGTGTGTGTGGGACCCGTACCCCAGTGAGAGTCAGTGTGTGTGTGAATCGTAGCCCAGTGAGAGTGAGTTTGTGTGGGACCCGTACCCCAGTGAGGTTCAGTGTGTGGGCGACCCGTACCCCAGTGAGATTTAGTGTGTGTGGGATCCGTACCCCAGTAAGAGTCATTGTGTGGGACCCGCACCCCAGTGAGAGTCAGTGTGTGTGGGACACGTCCCCCAGTGAGAGTCAGTGAATGTGGGACCGGTACTCCAGTGAGAGTCAGTGTGTGTGGGACCCGTACCCCAGTGAGAGTCAGTGTGTGTGTTTCCTGTACCCCAGTGATAGTCAAAGTGTGTGGGACCTGTACCTCAGTGAGAGTCAGTATTTGTGGGACACGTACCCTTGTGAGAGTCAGTGTGTGTGGGACCCGTACCCCCGTGAGAGTCAGTGGGTGTGTGACCCCTACCCCAGTGAGAGTCAGTGTGTGTGGGTCCTGTACCCCAGTGAGAGTCAGTGTGTGTGCGACACGTACACCAGTGAGACTCACTGTGTTTGGGACCCGTACCCCAGTGAGATTCAGTGTGTGTGGGACTCGTACCCCAGTGAGAGTCAGTGTGTGTGGGACCCGTACCCCATTGAGAGTCACTGTGTGCGGGTCCCGTACCCCAGTGAGAGTCACTGTGTGTTGGACACGTACCCCAGTGAGAGTCTGTGAATGTGGGACCTGTACTCCAGTGAGAGTCAGTGTGTCTGGGACCCGTACCACAGTGAGAGTCTGTGTGTGTGGGATCCGTACACCAGTGAGAATCACTGTTTGTGTGACCCGTACCCCTGTGAGATTCAGTGTGTGTGGGACCCGTACCCCAGTGAGAGATAGTTTGTGTGGGACCCATACCCCAGTGAGAGTCAGTGTTTGTGGGACCCGTACCCCAGTGAGAGTCAGTGTTTGTGGGTATCATATCCCAGTGAGAGTCAGTGAGTGTGCGACACGTACCCCAGTGATAGTCATTGTGTCTGTGTGACCCGTACCCCAGTGAGAGTCAGTATATGTGGGACCCAAACCCCAGTGAGAGTCAGTGTGTGTGGGTCCTGTACCCCAGTGAGAGTCAAAGTGTGTGGGACCTGTATCCAAGTGAGAGTAAGTGTTTGTGGGACCCGTACCCTAGTGAGATTCACTGTGTGCGGGTCCCTTACCCCAGTGAGAGTCTGTGAATGTGGGACCTGTACGCCAGTGAGAGTCAGTGTGTGTGCGACACGTACCCCAGTGAGAGTCAGTGTGTGTGGGACACGTATCCCAGTGAGTGTCAGTGTGTGTGGGACACGTACCCCAGTGAGAATCAGTGTGTGTGGGACACGTTCCCCAGTGAGAGTCAGTGTGTGTGGGACACGTTCCCCAGTGAGAGTCATTGTGTGTGTGTGACCCATACCCCAGTGACAGTCATTGTGTGTGTGGGACCCGTACCCCAGTGAGAGTCAGTATGTGTGGGACCCATACCCCAGTGAGAGTCAAAGTGTGTGGGACCTGCACCCCAGTGAGAGTAAGTGTTAGTGGGACCCATACCTCGGTGAGAGTCAGTATTTGTGGGACGTGTACCCCAGTGAGAGTCACTGTGTGTGGGACACGTACCCCAGTGAGAGTCTGTGAATGTGGGACCTGTACTCCACTGAGGGTCAGTGTGTCTGGGACCCGTACCCCAGTGAGAGTCTGTGTTTGTGGGACCCGTACCCCAGTGAGAGTCAGTGTGTGTGGGACACGTACCCCAGTGAGAGTCAGTGTGTGTGGGTCCTGTAGCCCAGTGAGAGTCAGTGTGTGTGGGACCCGTACCCCAGTGAGAGTCAGTGTGTGTGCTACACGTACCCCAGTGAAAGTCAGTGTTTGTGTGGGACCCGAAACCCCAGTGAGAGTCACTGTGTTTGGGTTCCGTACCCCAGTGAGAGTCACTGTGTGCGGGTCCCGTACCCCAGTGAGAGTCAGTGTGTGTGGCACCCGTACCCCAGTGAGAGTCACTGTGTGTGGGACACGTACCCCAGTGAGAGTCAGTGTGTGTGGGAATCTTATCCCAGTGAGAGTCAGTGTTTGTGGGACTCGTACCCCAGTGAGAGTCAGTGTGTGTGGGTCCCGTACCCCAGTGACAGTCAGTGTGTGTGGGACCCGTACCCCAGTGAGAGTCAGTGTGTGTGGGACCCGTACCCCAGTGAGAGTCACTGTGTGTGGGACCCAGACCCCAGTGAGAGTCTGTGAATGTGGGACCTGTACTCCAGTGAGAGTCAGTGTGTCTGGTACCCGTACCACAGTGAGAGTCTGTGTGTGTGGGATCCGTACCCCAGTGAGAATCACTGTTTGTGTGACCCGTACCCCTGTGAGATTCAGTGTGTGTGGGACCCGTACCCCTGTGAGAGAAAGTTTGTGTGGGACCCGTACCCCAGTGAGAGTCAGTGTTTGTGGGTATCATATCCCAGTGAGAGTCAGTGTGTGTGCGACACGTACCCCAGTGATAGTCATTGTGTCTGTGTGACCCGTACCCCAGTGAGAGTCAGTATATGTGGGACCCAAACCCCAGTGAGAGTGAGTGTGTGTGGGTCCTGTACCCCAGTGAGAGTCAAAGTGTGTGGGACCTGTATCCAAGTGAGAGTAAGTGTTTGTGGGACCCATACCTCAGTGAGAGTCAGTATTTGTGGGACGTGTAACCCAGTGAGATTCACTGTGTGCGGGTCTCTTACCGCAGTGAGAGTCTGTGAATGTGGGACCTGTACGCCAGTGAGAGTCAGTGTGTGTGGGACACGTACCCCAGTGAGAGTCAGTGTGTGTGGGACACGTTCCCCAGTGAGAGTCAGTGTGTGTGGGACACGTTCCCCAGTGAGAGTCAGTGTGTGTGGGACCCGTACCCCATGTGAGAGTCATTGTGTGTGTGTGACCCATACCCCAGTGACAGTCATTGTGTGTGTGGGACCCGTACCCCAGTGAGAGTCAGTATGTGTGGGACCCGTATCCCAGTGAGAGTCAAAGTGTGTGGGACCTGCACCCCAGTGAGAGTAAGTGTTAGTGGGACCCATACCTCGGTGAGAGTCAGTATTTGTGGGATGTGTACCCCAGTGAGAGTCAGTGTGTGTGGGACACGTACCCCAGTGAGAGTCTGTGAATGTGGGACCTGTACTCCACTGAGGGTCAGTGTGTCTGGGACCCGAACCCCAGTGAGAGTCAGTGTGTGTGGGACCCGTACCCCAGTGAGAGTCAGTGTGTGTGGGACCTGTATCCCAGTGAGAGTCAGTGTGTGTGGGTCACATACCCCAGTGAGATTAAGTGTGTGTGGGACCCGTACCCCAGTGAGAGTCAGTATTTGTGGGACGTGTACCCCAGTGAGAGTCAGTGAGTCTGGGACCCGTACCCCAGTGAGAGTCAGTGTGTGTGGGTCCTGTAGCCCAGTGAGAGTCAGTGTGTCTGGAACACGTACCCCAGTGAGAGTCAGTGTGTGTGCGACCCGTACCCCAGTGAGAGTCATTATGTATGGGACCCGTACCCCAGTAGAGTCAGTGTGTGCGTGTCCCTTAACCCAGTGAGAGTCAATGTGTGTGGGGCCAGTACCTCAGTGAGAATCAGTTTGAGTGGGACCCGTACCCCAGTGAGAGTCAGTGTGTGTGGGACCCGTACCCCAGTGAGAGTCAGTGTGTGTGGGTCCTGTAGGCCAGTGAGTGTCAGTGTGTGTGGGACCCGTACCCCAGTGAGAGTCAGTGTGTGTGCTACACGTACCCCAGTGAAAGTCAGTGTTTGTGTGGGACCCGAAACCCCAGTGAGAGTCAGTATGTTTGGGATCCGTACCCCAGTGAGAGTCACTGTGTGCGGGTCCCGTACCCCAGTGAGAGTCAGTGTGTGTGGCACCCGTACCCCAGTGAGAGTCACTGTGTGTGGGACACGTACCCCAGTGAGAGTCAGTGTGTGTGGGACCCGTAACCCAGTGAGAGTCAGTGTGTGTGGCACCCGTACCCCAGTGAGAGTCAGTGTGTGTGGGACCCGTACCCCAGTGAGAGTAAGTGTTTGTGGGACCCATACCTCAGTGAGAGTCAGTGTGTGTGGGACCCGTACCCCAGTGAGATTTAGAGTGTGTGCGACACGTACCCCAGTGAGAGTCAGTGTGTGTGGGAATCTTATCCCAGTGAGAGTCAGTGTTTGTGGGACTCGTACCCCAGTGACAGTCAGTGTGTGTGGGACCCATACCCCAGTGAGAGTCAGTGTGTGTGGGACCCGTACCCCAGTGAGAGTCAGTGTGTGTGTCACACGCACCCCAGTGAGATTCAGTGTGTGTGGAACCCGTACCCCAGTGAGAGTCAGTGTGTGTGTCACACGCACCCCAGTGAGAGTCAGTGTGTGTGGGACCCTTACCCCAGTGAGAGTCAGTGTGTGTGGGACCCAGACCCCAGTGAGAGTCAGTGTGTGAGGGACCCGTACCCCAGTTAGAGTCAGTGAGTGTGGGACCCGTACCCCAGCGAGAGTCAGTGTGTGTGGGACCCGTAACCCAGTGAGAGTCAGTGTGTGTGGGACCCGTACCCCAGTGAGAGTCAGTGTGTGTGTGAATCGTAGCCCAGTGAGAGTGAGTTTGTGTGGGACCCGTACCCCAGTGAGGTTCAGTGTGTGGGCGACCCGTACCCCAGTGAGATTTAGTGTGTGTGGGATCCGTACCCCAGTAAGAGTCATTGTGTGGGACCCGCACCCCAGTGAGAGTCAGTGTGTGTGGGACACGTCCCCCAGTGAGAGTCAGTGAATGTGGGACGTGTACCCCAGTGAGAGTCAGTGTGTGTGGGACCCGTACCCCAGTGAGAGTCAGTGTGTGTTGGACACGTACCCCAGTGAGAGTCAGTGTGTGTGGGACACGTACCCCCGTGAGAGTCAGTGGGTGTGTGACCCCTACCCCAGTGAGAGTCGGTGTGTGTGGGTCCTGTACCCCAGTGAGAGTCAGTGTGTGTGCGACACGTACACCTGTGAGACTCACTGTGTTTGGGACCCGTACCCCAGTGAGATTCAGTGTGTGTGGGACTCGTACCCCAGTGAGAGTCAGTGTGTGTGGGACCGTACCCCATTGAGAGTCACTGTGTGCGGGTCCCGTACCCCAGTGAGAGTCACTGTGTGTTGGACACGTATCCCAGTGAGAGTCTGTGAATGTGGGACCTGTACTCCAGTGAGAGTCAGTGTGTCTGGGACCCGTACCACAGTGAGAGTCTGTGTGTGTGGGATCCGTACCCCAGTGAGAATCACTGTTTGTGTGATCCGTACCCCTGTGAGATTCAGTGTGTGTGGGACCCGTACCCCAGTGAGAGATAGTTTGTGTGGGACCCGTACCCCAGTGAGAGTCAGTGTTTGTGGGTATCATATCCCAGTGAGAGTCAGTGAGTGTGCGACACGTACCCCAGTGATAGCCATTGTGTCTGTGTGACTCGTACCCCAGTGAGAGTCAGTATATGTGGGACCCAAACCCCAGTGAGAGTGAGTGTGTGTGGGTCCTGTACCCCAGTGAGAGTCAAAGTGTGTGGGACCTGTATCCAAGTGAGAGTAAGTGTTTGTGGGACCCGTACCCTAGTGAGATTCACTGTGTGCGGGTCCCTTACCCCAGTGAGAGTCTGTGAATGTGGGACCTGTACGCCAGTGAGAGTCAGTGTGTGTGCGACACGTACCCCAGTGAGAGTCAGTGTGTGTGGGACACGTATCCCAGTGAGAGTCAGTGTGTGTGGGACACGTTCCCCAGTGAGAGTCATTGTGTGTGTGTGACCCATACCACAGTGACAGTCATTGTGTGTGTGGGACCCGTACCCCAGTGAGAGTCAGTATGTGTGGGACCCGTACCCCAGTGAGAGTCAAAGTGTGTGGGACCTGCACCCCAGTGAGAGTAAGTGTTAGTGGGACCCATACCTCGGTGAGAGTCAGTATTTGTGGGACGTGTACCCCAGTGAGAGTCACTGTGTGTGGGACACGTACCCCAGTGAGAGTCTGTGAATGTGGGACCTGTACTCCACTGAGGGTCAGTGTGTCTGGGACCCGTACCCCAGTGAGAGTCTGTGTTTGTGGGACCCGTACCCCAGTGAGAGTCAGTGTGTGTGGGTCCTGTAGCCCAGTGAGAGTCAGTGTGTGTGGGACCCGTACCCCAGTGAGAGTCAGTGTGTGTGCTACACGTACCCCAGTGAAAGTCAGTGTTTGTGTGGGACCCGAAACCCCAGTGAGAGTCAGTGTGTTTGGGTTCCGTACCCCAGTGAGAGTCACTGTGTGCGGGTCCCGTACCCCAGTGAGAGTCAGTGTGTGTGGGATACGTACCCCAGTGAGAGTCAGTGTGTTTGGGTTCCGTACCCCAGTGAGAGTCACTGTGTGTGGGACCCGTACCCCAGTGAGAGTCAGTGTGTGTGGGATACGTACCCCAGTGAGAGTCAGTGTGTGTGGGACCCGTACCCCATTGAGAGTCATTGTGTGTCGGTCCTGCACTCCAGTGAGAGACAGTGTGTCTGGGATCCGTACCCCAGTGAGAGTCAGTGTGTGTGGGACCCGTACCCCAGTGACAGTCAGTGTGTGTGGGACCCGTACCCCAGTGAGAGTCAGTGAGTTTGGGACCCGTACCCCTGGGAGAGACAGTGTGTGTGGGACCCGTACCCCAGTGAGAGTCAGTGTGTGTGCGACCCGTACCCCAGTGAGAGTCAGTGTGTGTGGGACCCGTACCCCAGTGAGTGTCAGTGTGTGTGGGACCCGTACCCCAATGAGAGACAGTGTGTGTGGGACCCGTACCCCAGTGACAGTCAGTGTGTGTTCGACCCGTACCCCAGTGACAGTCAGTGTGTGTGCGACGCGTACCCCCGTGAATATCAGTGTGTTTGGGTCCCGTACCCCAGTGAGAGACAGTGTGTGTGGGACCAGTACCCCAGTGAGAGTCATTGTGTTTGGGACCTGCACCCCATGAGAGTCAGTGTTTGTGGGAACCTTATCCCAGTGAGAATCAGTGAATGTGGGACACGTACTCCAGTGAGATTCAGTGTGTGTGGGAATCTTATCCCAGTGAGAGTCAGTGTGTCTGGGACCCGTACCCCAGTGAGAGTCAGTGTGTGTGAGACGCGTACCCCAGTGAGAGTCAGTGTGCGTGGGACCCGGACCCCAGTGAGAGTCAGTGTGTGAGGGACCCGCACCCCAGTGAGAGTCAGTGTTTGGGACCCATACCCCAGTGAGTGTCAGTGTGTGTGGTACATTACCCCATTGAGAGTCATTGTGTTTGGGACCCGTACCCCAGGGAGAGACAGTGTGTGTGGCACCCGTACCCCAGTGAGAGTCAGTGTGTGTGGGACCCGTACCCCAGTGAGAGTAAGTGTTTGTGGGACCCATACCTCAGTGAGAGTCAGTGTGTGTGGGACCCGTACCCCAGTGAGATTTAGAGTGTGTGCGACACGTACCCCAGTGAGAGTCAGTGTGTGTGGGAATCTTATCCCAGTGAGAGTCAGTGTGTGTGGGACTCGTACCCCAGTGACAGTCAGTGTGTGTGGGACCCGTACCCCAGTGAGAGTCAGTGTGTGTGGGACCCGTACCCCAGTGAGAGTCAGTGTGTGTGTCACACGCACCCCAGTGAGATTCAGTGTATGTGGGACCCTTACCCCAGTGAGAGTCAGTGTGTGTGGGACCCAGACCCCAGTGAGAGTCAGTGTGTGTGGAACCCGTACCCCAGTGAGAGTCAGTGTGTGTGTCACACGCACCCCAGTGAGAGTCAGTGTGTGTGGGACCCTTACCCCAGTGAGAGTCAGTGTGTGTGGGACCCAGACCCCAGTGAGAGTCAGTGTGTGAGGGACCCGTACCCCAGTTAGAGTCAGTGAGTGTGGGACCCGTACCCCAGCGAGAGTCAGTGTGTGTGGGACCCGTAACCCAGTGAGAGTCAGTGTGTGTGGGACCCGTACCCCAGTGAGAGTCAGTGTGTGTGTGAATCGTAGCCCAGTGAGAGTGAGTTTGTGTGGGACCCGTACCCCAGTGAGGTTCAGTGTGTGGGCGACCCGTACCCCAGTGAGATTTAGTGTGTGTGGGATCCGTACCCCAGTAAGAGTCATTGTGTGGGACCCGCACCCCAGTGAGAGTCAGTGTGTGTGGGACACGTCCCCCAGTGAGAGTCAGTGAATGTGGGACCGGTACTCCAGTGAGAGTCAGTGTGTGTGGGACCCGTACCCCAGTGAGAGTCAGTGTGTGTGTTTCCTGTACCCCAGTGATAGTCAAAGTGTGTGGGACCTGTACCTCAGTGAGAGTCAGTATTTGTGGGACACGTACCCCAGTGAGAGTCAGTGTGTGTGGGACACGTACCCCCGTGAGAGTCAGTATTTGTGGGACGTGTATCCCAGTGAGAGTCAGTGTGTGTGGGTCCTGTACCCCAGTGAGAGTCAGTGTGTGTGCGACACGTACACCAGTGAGACTCACTGTGTTTGGGACCCGTACCCCAGTGAGATTCAGTGTGTGTGGGACTCGTACCCCAGTGAGAGTCAGTGTGTGTGGGACCCGTACCCCATTGAGAGTCACTGTGTGCGGGTCCCGTACCCCAGTGAGAGTCACTGTGTGTTGGACACGTACCCCAGTGAGAGTCTGTGAATGTGGGACCTGTACTCCAGTGAGAGTCAGTGTGTCTGGGACCCGTACCACAGTGAGAGTCTGTGTGTGTGGGATCCGTACCCCAGTGAGAATCACTGTTTGTGTGACCCGTACCCCTGTGAGATTCAGTGTGTGTGGGACCCGTACCCCAGTGAGAGATAGTTTGTGTGGGACCCATACCCCAGTGAGAGTCAGTGTTTGTGGGTATCATATCCCAGTGAGAGTCAGTGAATGTGCGACACGTACCCCAGTGATAGTCATTGTGTCTGTGTGACCCGTACCCCAGTGAGAGTCAGTATATGTGGGACCCAAACCCCAGTGAGAGTCAGTGTGTGTGGGTCCTGTACCCCAGTGAGAGTCAAAGTGTGTGGGACCTGTATCCAAGTGAGAGTAAGTGTTTGTGGGACCCGTACCCTAGTGAGATTCACTGTGTGCGGGTCCCTTACCCCAGTGAGAGTCTGTGAATGTGGGACCTGTACGCCAGTGAGAGTCAGTGTGTGTGCGACACGTACCCCAGTGAGAGTCAGTGTGTGTGGGACCCGTAACCCAGTGAGAGTCAGTGTGTGTGGCACCCGTACCCCAGTGAGAGTCAGTGTGTGTGGGACCCGTACCCCAGTGAGAGTAAGTGTTTGTGGGACCCATACCTCAGTGAGAGTCAGTGTGTGTGGGACCCGTACCCCAGTGAGATTTAGAGTGTGTGCGACACGTACCCCAGTGAGAGTCAGTGTGTGTGGGAATCTTATCCCAGTGAGAGTCAGTGTGTGTGGGACTCGTACCCCAGTGACAGTCAGTGTGTGTGGGACCCATACCCCAGTGAGAGTCAGTGTGTGTGGGACCCGTACCCCAGTGAGAGTCAGTGTGTGTGTCACACGCACCCCAGTGAGATTCAGTGTGTGTGGAACCCGTACCCCAGTGAGAGTCAGTGTGTGTGTCACACGCACCCCAGTGAGAGTCAGTGTGTGTGGGACCCTTACCCCAGTGAGAGTCAGTGTGTGTGGGACCCAGACCCCAGTGAGAGTCAGTGTGTGAGGGACCCGTACCCCAGTTAGAGTCAGTGAGTGTGGGACCCGTACCCCAGCGAGAGTCAGTGTGTGTGGGACCCGTAACCCAGTGAGAGTCAGTGTGTGTGGGACCCGTACCCCAGTGAGAGTCAGTGTGTGTGTGAATCGTAGCCCAGTGAGAGTGAGTTTGTGTGGGACCCGTACCCCAGTGAGGTTCAGTGTGTGGGCGACCCGTACCCCAGTGAGATTTAGTGTGTGTGGGATCCGTACCCCAGTAAGAGTCATTGTGTGGGACCCGCACCCCAGTGAGAGTCAGTGTGTGTGGGACACGTCCCCCAGTGAGAGTCAGTGAATGTGGGACCGGTACTCCAGTGAGAGTCAGTGTGTGTGGGACCCGTACCCCAGTGAGAGTCAGTGTGTGTGTTTCCTGTACCCCAGTGATAGTCAAAGTGTGTGGGACCTGTACCTCAGTGAGAGTCAGTATTTGTGGGACACGTACCCTTGTGAGAGTCAGTGTGTGTGGGACCCGTACCCCCGTGAGAGTCAGTGGGTGTGTGACCCCTACCCCAGTGAGAGTCAGTGTGTGTGGGTCCTGTACCCCAGTGAGAGTCAGTGTGTGTGCGACACGTACACCAGTGAGACTCACTGTGTTTGGGACCCGTACCCCAGTGAGATTCAGTGTGTGTGGGACTCGTACCCCAGTGAGAGTCAGTGTGTGTGGGACCCGTACCCCATTGAGAGTCACTGTGTGCGGGTCCCGTACCCCAGTGAGAGTCACTGTGTGTTGGACACGTACCCCAGTGAGAGTCTGTGAATGTGGGACCTGTACTCCAGTGAGAGTCAGTGTGTCTGGGACCCGTACCACAGTGAGAGTCTGTGTGTGTGGGATCCGTACCCCAGTGAGAATCACTGTTTGTGTGACCCGTACCCCTGTGAGATTCAGTGTGTGTGGGACCCGTACCCCAGTGAGAGATAGTTTGTGTGGGACCCATACCCCAGTGAGAGTCAGTGTTTGTGGGACCCGTACCCCAGTGAGAGTCAGTGTTTGTGGGTATCATATCCCAGTGAGAGTCAGTGAGTGTGCGACACGTACCCCAGTGATAGTCATTGTGTCTGTGTGACCCGTACCCCAGTGAGAGTCAGTATATGTGGGACCCAAACCCCAGTGAGAGTCAGTGTGTGTGGGTCCTGTACCCCAGTGAGAGTCAAAGTGTGTGGGACCTGTATCCAAGTGAGAGTAAGTGTTTGTGGGACCCGTACCCTAGTGAGATTCACTGTGTGCGGGTCCCTTACCCCAGTGAGAGTCTGTGAATGTGGGACCTGTACGCCAGTGAGAGTCAGTGTGTGTGCGACACGTACCCCAGTGAGAGTCAGTGTGTGTGGGACACGTATCCCAGTGAGTGTCAGTGTGTGTGGGACACGTACCCCAGTGAGAATCAGTGTGTGTGGGACACGTTCCCCAGTGAGAGTCAGTGTGTGTGGGACACGTTCCCCAGTGAGAGTCATTGTGTGTGTGTGACCCATACCCCAGTGACAGTCATTGTGTGTGTGGGACCCGTACCCCAGTGAGAGTCAGTATGTGTGGGACCCATACCCCAGTGAGAGTCAAAGTGTGTGGGACCTGCACCCCAGTGAGAGTAAGTGTTAGTGGGACCCATACCTCGGTGAGAGTCAGTATTTGTGGGACGTGTACCCCAGTGAGAGTCACTGTGTGTGGGACACGTACCCCAGTGAGAGTCTGTGAATGTGGGACCTGTACTCCACTGAGGGTCAGTGTGTCTGGGACCCGTACCCCAGTGAGAGTCTGTGTTTGTGGGACCCGTACCCCAGTGAGAGTCAGTGTGTGTGGGTCCTGTAGCCCAGTGAGAGTCAGTGTGTGTGGGACCCGTACCCCAGTGAGAGTCAGTGTGTGTGGGACACGTACCCCAGTGAGAGTCAGTGTGTGTGGGTCCTGTAGCCCAGTGAGAGTCAGTGTGTGTGGGACCCGTACCCCAGTGAGAGTCAGTGTGTGTGGGTCACATACCCCAGTGAGAGTCAGTGTGTGTGCTACACGTACCCCAGTGAAAGTCAGTGTTTGTGTGGGACCCGAAACCCCAGTGAGAGTCACTGTGTTTGGGTTCCGTACCCCAGTGAGAGTCACTGTGTGCGGGTCCCGTACCCCAGTGAGAGTCAGTGTGTGTGTGTCACGTACCCCAGTGAGAGTCAGTATGTGTGGGACACGTACCCCAGTGAGAGTCAGTGTGTGTGGGAATCTTATCCCAGTGAGACTCGGTTCATGTGCGACATGTACCCCAGTGAGAGTCAGTGTGTGTGGGACCCGTACCCCAGTGACAGTCAGTGTGTGTGGGACCCGTACCCCAGTGAGAGTCAGTGTGTGTGGGACCCGTACCCCAGTGAGAGTCAGTGTGTGTGGGACCCAGACCCCAGTGAGAGTCTGTGAATGTGGGACCTGTACTCCAGTGAGAGTCAGTGTGTCTGGTACCCGTACCACAGTGAGAGTCTGTGTGTGTGGGATCCGTACCCCAGTGAGAATCACTGTTTGTGTGACCCGTACCCCTGTGAGATTCAGTGTGTGTGGGACCCGTACCCCTGTGAGAGAAAGTTTGTGTGGGACCCGTACCCCAGTGAGAGTCAGTGTTTGTGGGTATCATATCCCAGTGAGAGTCAGTGTGTGTGCGACACGTACCCCAGTGATAGTCATTGTGTCTGTGTGACCCGTACCCCAGTGAGAGTCAGTATATGTGGGACCCAAACCCCAGTGAGAGTGAGTGTGTGTGGGTCCTGTACCCCAGTGAGAGTCAAAGTGTGTGGGACCTGTATCCAAGTGAGAGTAAGTGTTTGTGGGACCCATACCTCAGTGAGAGTCAGTATTTGTGGGACGTGTAACCCAGTGAGATTCACTGTGTGCGGGTCTCTTACCGCAGTGAGAGTCTGTGAATGTGGGACCTGTACGCCAGTGAGAGTCAGTGTGTGTGGGACACGTACCCCAGTGAGAGTCAGTGTGTGTGGGACACGTTCCCCAGTGAGAGTCAGTGTGTGTGGGACACGTTCCCCAGTGAGAGTCAGTGTGTGTGGGACCCGTACCCCATGTGAGAGTCATTGTGTGTGTGTGACCCATACCCCAGTGACAGTCATTGTGTGTGTGGGACCCGTACCCCAGTGAGAGTCAGTATGTGTGGGACCCGTATCCCAGTGAGAGTCAAAGTGTGTGGGACCTGCACCCCAGTGAGAGTAAGTGTTAGTGGGACCCATACCTCGGTGAGAGTCAGTATTTGTGGGATGTGTACCCCAGTGAGAGTCAGTGTGTGTGGGACACGTACCCCAGTGAGAGTCTGTGAATGTGGGACCTGTACTCCACTGAGGGTCAGTGTGTCTGGGACCCGAACCCCAGTGAGAGTCAGTGTGTGTGGGACCCGTACCCCAGTGAGAGTCAGTGTGTGTGGGACCTGTATCCCAGTGAGAGTCAGTGTGTGTGGGTCACATACCCCAGTGAGAGCCAGTGTGTGTGGGACCCGTACCCCAGTGAGAGTCAGTATTTGTGGGACGTGTACCCCAGTGAGAGTCAGTGAGTCTGGGACCCGTACCCCAGTGAGAGTCACTGTGTGTTGGACACGTACCCCAGTGAGAGTCAGTGTGTGTGGGGCCCGTACCCCAGTGAGAGTCAGTGAGTCTGGGACCCGTACCCCAGTGAGAGTCAGTGTGTGTGGGTCCTGTAGCCCAGTGAGAGTCAGTGTGTCTGGAACACGTACCCCAGTGAGAGTCAGTGTGTGTGCGACCCGTACCCCAGTGAGAGTCATTATGTATGGGACCCGTACCCCAGTAGAGTCAGTGTGTGCGTGTCCCTTAACCCAGTGAGAGTCAATCTGTGTGGGGCCAGTACCTCAGTGAGAATCAGTTTGAGTGGGACCCGTACCCCAGTGAGAGTCAGTGTGTGTGGGACCCGTACCCCAGTGAGAGTCAGTGTGTGTGGGTCCTGTAGGCCAGTGAGTGTCAGTGTGTGTGGGACCCGTACCCCAGTGAGAGTCAGTGTGTGTGCTACACGTACCCCAGTGAAAGTCAGTGTTTGTGTGGGACCCGAAACCCCAGTGAGAGTCAGTATGTTTGGGATCCGTACCCCAGTGAGAGTCACTGTGTGCGGGTCCCGTACCCCAGTGAGAGTCAGTGTGTGTGGCACCCGTACCCCAGTGAGAGTCACTGTGTGTGGGACACGTACCCCAGTGAGAGTCAGTGTGTGTGGGACCCGTAACCCAGTGAGAGTCAGTGTGTGTGGCACCCGTACCCCAGTGAGAGTCAGTGTGTGTGGGACCCGTACCCCAGTGAGAGTAAGTGTTTGTGGGACCCATACCTCAGTGAGAGTCAGTGTGTGTGGGACCCGTACCCCAGTGAGATTTAGAGTGTGTGCGACACGTACCCCAGTGAGAGTCAGTGTGTGTGGGAATCTTATCCCAGTGAGAGTCAGTGTTTGTGGGACTCGTACCCCAGTGACAGTCAGTGTGTGTGGGACCCATACCCCAGTGAGAGTCAGTGTGTGTGGGACCCGTACCCCAGTGAGAGTCAGTGTGTGTGTCACACGCACCCCAGTGAGATTCAGTGTGTGTGGAACCCGTACCCCAGTGAGAGTCAGTGTGTGTGTCACACGCACCCCAGTGAGAGTCAGTGTGTGTGGGACCCTTACCCCAGTGAGAGTCAGTGTGTGTGGGACCCAGACCCCAGTGAGAGTCAGTGTGTGAGGGACCCGTACCCCAGTTAGAGTCAGTGAGTGTGGGACCCGTACCCCAGCGAGAGTCAGTGTGTGTGGGACCCGTAACCCAGTGAGAGTCAGTGTGTGTGGGACCCGTACCCCAGTGAGAGTCAGTGTGTGTGTGAATCGTAGCCCAGTGAGAGTGAGTTTGTGTGGGACCCGTACCCCAGTGAGGTTCAGTGTGTGGGCGACCCGTACCCCAGTGAGATTTAGTGTGTGTGGGATCCGTACCCCAGTAAGAGTCATTGTGTGGGACCCGCACCCCAGTGAGAGTCAGTGTGTGTGGGACACGTCCCCCAGTGAGAGTCAGTGAATGTGGGACGTGTACCCCAGTGAGAGTCAGTGTGTGTGGGACCCGTACCCCAGTGAGAGTCAGTGTGTGTTGGACACGTACCCCAGTGAGAGTCAGTGTGTGTGGGACACGTACCCCCGTGAGAGTCAGTGGGTGTGTGACCCCTACCCCAGTGAGAGTCGGTGTGTGTGGGTCCTGTACCCCAGTGAGAGTCAGTGTGTGTGCGACACGTACACCTGTGAGACTCACTGTGTTTGGGACCCGTACCCCAGTGAGATTCAGTGTGTGTGGGACTCGTACCCCAGTGAGAGTCAGTGTGTGTGGGACCGTACCCCATTGAGAGTCACTGTGTGCGGGTCCCGTACCCCAGTGAGAGTCACTGTGTGTTGGACACGTATCCCAGTGAGAGTCTGTGAATGTGGGACCTGTACTCCAGTGAGAGTCAGTGTGTCTGGGACCCGTACCACAGTGAGAGTCTGTGTGTGTGGGATCCGTACCCCAGTGAGAATCACTGTTTGTGTGATCCGTACCCCTGTGAGATTCAGTGTGTGTGGGACCCGTACCCCAGTGAGAGATAGTTTGTGTGGGACCCGTACCCCAGTGAGAGTCAGTGTTTGTGGGTATCATATCCCAGTGAGAGTCAGTGAGTGTGCGACACGTACCCCAGTGATAGCCATTGTGTCTGTGTGACTCGTACCCCAGTGAGAGTCAGTATATGTGGGACCCAAACCCCAGTGAGAGTGAGTGTGTGTGGGTCCTGTACCCCAGTGAGAGTCAAAGTGTGTGGGACCTGTATCCAAGTGAGAGTAAGTGTTTGTGGGACCCGTACCCTAGTGAGATTCACTGTGTGCGGGTCCCTTACCCCAGTGAGAGTCTGTGAATGTGGGACCTGTACGCCAGTGAGAGTCAGTGTGTGTGCGACACGTACCCCAGTGAGAGTCAGTGTGTGTGGGACACGTATCCCAGTGAGTGTCAGTGTGTGTGGGACACGTACCCCAGTGAGAATCAGTGTGTGTGGGACACGTTCCCCAGTGAGAGTCAGTGTGTGTGGGACACGTTCCCCAGTGAGAGTCATTGTGTGTGTGTGACCCATACCACAGTGACAGTCATTGTGTGTGTGGGACCCGTACCCCAGTGAGAGTCAGTATGTGTGGGACCCGTACCCCAGTGAGAGTCAAAGTGTGTGGGACCTGCACCCCAGTGAGAGTAAGTGTTAGTGGGACCCATACCTCGGTGAGAGTCAGTATTTGTGGGACGTGTACCCCAGTGAGAGTCACTGTGTGTGGGACACGTACCCCAGTGAGAGTCTGTGAATGTGGGACCTGTACTCCACTGAGGGTCAGTGTGTCTGGGACCCGTACCCCAGTGAGAGTCTGTGTTTGTGGGACCCGTACCCCAGTGAGAGTCAGTGTGTGTGGGTCCTGTAGCCCAGTGAGAGTCAGTGTGTGTGGGACCCGTACCCCAGTGAGAGTCAGTGTGTGTGCTACACGTACCCCAGTGAAAGTCAGTGTTTGTGTGGGACCCGAAACCCCAGTGAGAGTCAGTGTGTTTGGGTTCCGTACCCCAGTGAGAGTCACTGTGTGCGGGTCCCGTACCCCAGTGAGAGTCAGTGTGTGTGGGATACGTACCCCAGTGAGAGTCAGTGTGTTTGGGTTCCGTACCCCAGTGAGAGTCACTGTGTGTGGGACCCGTACCCCAGTGAGAGTCAGTGTGTGTGGGATACGTACCCCAGTGAGAGTCAGTGTGTGTGGGACCCGTACCCCATTGAGAGTCATTGTGTGTCGGTCCTGCACTCCAGTGAGAGACAGTGTGTCTGGGATCCGTACCCCAGTGAGAGTCAGTGTGTGTGGGACCCGTACCCCAGTGACAGTCAGTGTGTGTGGGACCCGTACCCCATTGAGAGTCAGTGAGTTTGGGACCCGTACCCCTGGGAGAGACAGTGTGTGTGGGACCCGTACCCCAGTGAGAGTCAGTGTGTGTGCGACCCGTACCCCAGTGAGAGTCAGTGTGTGTGGGACCCGTACCCCAGTGAGTGTCAGTGTGTGTGGGACCCGTACCCCAATGAGAGACAGTGTGTGTGGGACCCGTACCCCAGTGACAGTCAGTGTGTGTTCGACCCGTACCCCAGTGACAGTCAGTGTGTGTGCGACGCGTACCCCCGTGAATATCAGTGTGTTTGGGTCCCGTACCCCAGTGAGAGACAGTGTGTGTGGGACCAGTACCCCAGTGAGAGTCATTGTGTTTGGGACCTGCACCCCATGAGAGTCAGTGTTTGTGGGAACCTTATCCCAGTGAGAATCAGTGAATGTGGGACACGTACTCCAGTGAGATTCAGTGTGTGTGGGAATCTTATCCCAGTGAGAGTCAGTGTGTCTGGGACCCGTACCCCAGTGAGAGTCAGTGTGTGTGAGACGCGTACCCCAGTGAGAGTCAGTGTGCGTGGGACCCGGACCCCAGTGAGAGTCAGTGTGTGAGGGACCCGCACCCCAGTGAGAGTCAGTGTTTGGGACCCATACCCCAGTGAGTGTCAGTGTGTGTGGTACATTACCCCATTGAGAGTCATTGTGTTTGGGACCCGTACCCCAGGGAGAGACAGTGTGTGTGCGACCCGTACCCCAGTGAGAATCATTGTGTGTGGGAATCTTATCCCAGTGAGAGTCAGTGTGTGTGGGACACGTCCCCCAGTGAGTGTCAGTGGGTGTGGGACCCGTACCCCAGTGAGAGTCAGTGTGTGTGTCACACGCACCCCAGTGAGATTCAGTGTGTGTGGGACACGGACCCCAGTGAGAGTCAGTGTGTGAGGGACCCGCACCACAGTGAGAGTCAGTGTTTGTGGGACCCGTACCCCAGTGAGAGTCAGTGTGTGTGGGTCCTGTAGCCCAGTGAGAGTCAGTGTGTGTGGGACCCGTACCCCAGTGAGAGTCAGTGTGTGTGCTACACGTACCCCAGTGAAAGTCAGTGTTTGTGTGGGACCCGAAACCCCAGTGAGAGTCAGTGTGTTTGGGTTCCGTACCCCAGTGAGAGTCACTGTGTGCGGGTCCCGTACCCCAGTGAGAGTCAGTGTGTGTGGGATACGTACCCCAGTGAGAGTCAGTGTGTTTGGGTTCCGTACCCCAGTGAGAGTCACTGTGTGTGGGACCCGTACCCCAGTGAGAGTCAGTGTGTGTGGGATACGTACCCCAGTGAGAGTCAGTGTGTGTGGGACCCGTACCCCATTGAGAGTCATTGTGTGTCGGTCCTGCACTCCAGTGAGAGACAGTGTGTCTGGGATCCGTACCCCAGTGAGTGTCAGTGTGTGTGGGACCCGTACCCCAGTGACAGTCAGTGTGTGTGGGACCCGTACCCCATTGAGAGTCAGTGAGTTTGGGACCCGTACCCCTGGGAGAGACAGTGTGTGTGGGACCCGTATCCCAGTGAGAGTCAGTTTGTGTGCGACACGTACCCCAGTGAGATTCAGTGTGTGTGGGACCCGTACCCCAGTGAGGGTCAGTGTGTGTGGGTCCAGTACCCCAGTGAGAGTCAAATTGTTTGGGACCTGTACCCCAGTGAGAGTAAGTGTTGTGGGACCCATACCTCAGTGAGAGTCAGTATTTGTGGGACGTGTACCCCAGTGAGAGTCAGTGTTTTTGCGACCCGTACCCCAGTGAGAGTCAATGTGTGTGCGACACGTACACCAGTGAGACTCAGTGTTTTTGGGACCCGTACCCCAGTGAGATTCAGTGTGTGTGCGAAACGTACCCCAGTGAGAGTCAGTGTGTGTGTGGGACCCGTACCCCATTGAGAGTCACTGTGTGCGGGTCCCGTACCCCAGTGAGAGTCACTGTGTGTTGGACACGTACCCCAGTGAGAGTCTGTGAATGTGGGACCTGCACTCCAGTGAGAGTCAGTGTGTCTGGTACCCGTACCACAGTGAGAGTCTGTGTGTGTGGGATCCGTACCCCAGTGAGAATCACTGTTTGTGTGACCCGTACCCCTGTGAGATTCAGTGTGTGTGGGACCCGTACCCCAGTGATAGACAGTTTGTGTGGGACCCGTACCCCAGTGAGAGTCAGTGTTTGTGGGAAACTTATCCCAGTGAGAGTCAGTGTGTGTGCGACACGTACCCCAGTGAGAGTCAGTGTGTGTGGGACACGTATCCCAGTGAGAGTCAGTGTGTGTGGGACACGTATCCCAGTGAGAGTCAGTGTGTGTGGGACGCGTACCCCAGTGAGAGTCAGTGTGTGTGGGACACGTTCCCCAGTGAGAGTCAGTGTGTGTGGGACACGTTCCCCAGTGAGAGTCAGTGTGTGTGGGACCCGTACCCCATGTGAGAGTCATTGTGTGTGTGTGACCCATACCCCAGTGACAGTCATTGTGTGTGTGGGACCCGTACCCCAGTGAGAGTCAGTATGTGTGGGACCCATACCCCAGTGAGAGTCAAAGTGTGTGGGACCTGCACCCCAGTGAGAGTAAGTGTTAGTGGGACCCATACCTCGGTGAGAGTCAGTATTTGTGGGACGTGTACCCCAGTGAGAGTCAGTGTGTGTGGGACACGTACCCCAGTGAGAGTCTGTGAATGTGGGACCTGTACTCCACTGAGGGTCAGTGTGTCTGGGACCCGAACCCCAGTGAGAGTCAGTGTGTGTGGGACCCGTACCGCAGTGAGAATCACTGTTTGTGGGACCCGTACCCCAGTGAGAGTCAGTGTGTGTGGGACCTGTACCCCAGTGAGAGTCAGTGTGTGTGGGTCACATACCCCAGTGAGAGCCAGTGTGTGTGGGACCCGTACCCCAGTGAGAGTCAGTATTTGTGGGACGTGTACCCCAGTGAGAGTCAGTGAGTCTGGGACCCGTACCCCAGTGAGAGTCACTGTGTGTTGGACACGTACCCCAGTGAGAGTCTGTGAATGTGGGACCTGTACTCCAGTGAGAGTCAGTGTGTCTGGGACCCGTACCACAGTGAGAGTCTGTGTGTGTGGGATCCGTACCCCAGTGAGAATCACTGTTTGTGTGATCCGTACCCCTGTGAGATTCAGTGTGTGTGGGACCCGTACCCCAGTGAGAGATAGTTTGTGTGGGACCCGTACCCCAGTGAGAGTCAGTGTTTGTGGGTATCATATCCCAGTGAGAGTCAGTGAGTGTGCGACACGTACCCCAGTGATAGTCATTGTGTCTGTGTGACTCGTACCCCAGTGAGAGTCAGTATATGTGGGACCCAAACCCCAGTGAGAGTGAGTGTGTGTGGGTCCTGTACCCCAGTGAGAGTCAAAGTGTGTGGGACCTGTATCCAAGTGAGAGTAAGTGTTTGTGGGACCCGTACCCTAGTGAGATTCACTGTGTGCGGGTCCCTTACCCCAGTGAGAGTCTGTGAATGTGGGACCTGTACGCCAGTGAGAGTCAGTGTGTGTGCGACACGTACCCCAGTGAGAGTCAGTGTGTGTGGGACACGTATCCCAGTGAGTGTCAGTGTGTGTGGGACACGTACCCCAGTGAGAATCAGTGTGTGTGGGACACGTTCCCCAGTGAGAGTCAGTGTGTGTGGGACACGTTCCCCAGTGAGAGTCATTGTGTGTGTGTGACCCATACCCCAGTGACAGTCATTGTGTGTGTGGGACCCGTACCCCAGTGAGAGTCAGTATGTGTGGGACCCATACCCCAGTGAGAGTCAAAGTGTGTGGGACCTGCACCCCAGTGAGAGTAAGTGTTAGTGGGACCCATACCTCGGTGAGAGTCAGTATTTGTGGGACGTGTACCCCAGTGAGAGTCACTGTGTGTGGGACACGTACCCCAGTGAGAGTCTGTGAATGTGGGACCTGTACTCCACTGAGGGTCAGTGTGTCTGGGATCCGTACCCCAGTGAGAGTCTGTGTTTGTGGGACCCGTACCCCAGTGAGAGTCAGTGTGTGTGGGTCCTGTAGCCCAGTGAGAGTCAGTGTGTGTGGGACCCGTACCCCAGTGAGAGTCAGTGTGTGTGCTACACGTACCCCAGTGAAAGTCAGTGTTTGTGTGGGACCCGAAACCCCAGTGAGAGTCAGTGTGTTTGGGTTCCGTACCCCAGTGAGAGTCACTGTGTGCGGGTCCCGTACCCCAGTGAGAGTCAGTGTGTGTGGGATACGTACCCCAGTGAGAGTCAGTGTGTTTGGGTTCCGTACCCCAGTGAGAGTCACTGTGTGTGGGACCCGTACCCCAGTGAGAGTCAGTGTGTGTGGGATACGTACCCCAGTGAGAGTCAGTGTGTGTGGGACCCGTACCCCATTGAGAGTCATTGTGTGTCGGTCCTGCACTCCAGTGAGAGACAGTGTGTCTGGGATCCGTACCCCAGTGAGAGTCAGTGTGTGTGGGACCCGTACCCCAGTGACAGTCAGTGTGTGTGGGACCCGTACCCCATTGAGAGTCAGTGAGTTTGGGACCCGTACCCCTGGGAGAGACAGTGTGTGTGGGACCCGTACCCCAGTGAGAGTCAGTGTGTGTGCGACCCGTACCCCAGTGAGAGTCAGTGTGTGTGGGACCCGTACCCCAGTGAGTGTCAGTGTGTGTGGGACCCGTACCCCAATGAGAGACAGTGTGTGTGGGACCCGTACCCCAGTGACAGTCAGTGTGTGTTCGACCCGTACCCCAGTGACAGTCAGTGTGTGTGCGACGCGTACCCCCGTGAATATCAGTGTGTTTGGGTCCCGTACCCCAGTGAGAGACAGTGTGTGTGGGACCAGTACCCCAGTGAGAGTCATTGTGTTTGGGACCTGCACCCCATGAGAGTCAGTGTTTGTGGGAACCTTATCCCAGTGAGAATCAGTGAATGTGGGACACGTACTCCAGTGAGATTCAGTGTGTGTGGGAATCTTATCCCAGTGAGAGTCAGTGTGTCTGGGACCCGTACCCCAGTGAGAGTCAGTGTGTGTGAGACGCGTACCCCAGTGAGAGTCAGTGTGCGTGGGACCCGGACCCCAGTGAGAGTCAGTGTGTGAGGGACCCGCACCCCAGTGAGAGTCAGTGTTTGGGACCCATACCCCAGTGAGTGTCAGTGTGTGTGGTACATTACCCCATTGAGAGTCATTGTGTTTGGGACCCGTACCCCAGGGAGAGACAGTGTGTGTGCGACCCGTACCCCAGTGAGAATCATTGTGTGTGGGAATCTTATCCCAGTGAGAGTCAGTGTGTGTGGGACACGTCCCCCAGTGAGTGTCAGTGGGTGTGGGACCCGTACCCCAGTGAGAGTCAGTGTGTGTGTCACACGCACCCCAGTGAGATTCAGTGTGTGTGGGACACGGACCCCAGTGAGAGTCAGTGTGTGAGGGACCCGCACCACAGTGAGAGTCAGTGTTTGTGGGACCCGTACCCCAGTGAGAGTCAGTGTGTGTGGGTCCTGTAGCCCAGTGAGAGTCAGTGTGTGTGGGACCCGTACCCCAGTGAGAGTCAGTGTGTGTGCTACACGTACCCCAGTGAAAGTCAGTGTTTGTGTGGGACCCGAAACCCCAGTGAGAGTCAGTGTGTTTGGGTTCCGTACCCCAGTGAGAGTCACTGTGTGCGGGTCCCGTACCCCAGTGAGAGTCAGTGTGTGTGGGATACGTACCCCAGTGAGAGTCAGTGTGTTTGGGTTCCGTACCCCAGTGAGAGTCACTGTGTGTGGGACCCGTACCCCAGTGAGAGTCAGTGTGTGTGGGATACGTACCCCAGTGAGAGTCAGTGTGTGTGGGACCCGTACCCCATTGAGAGTCATTGTGTGTCGGTCCTGCACTCCAGTGAGAGACAGTGTGTCTGGGATCCGTACCCCAGTGAGAGTCAGTGTGTGTGGGACCCGTACCCCAGTGACAGTCAGTGTGTGTGGGACCCGTACCCCATTGAGAGTCAGTGAGTTTGGGACCCGTACCCCTGGGAGAGACAGTGTGTGTGGGACCCGTACCCCAGTGAGAGTCAGTGTGTGTGCGACCCGTACCCCAGTGAGAGTCAGTGTGTGTGGGACCCGTACCCCAGTGAGTGTCAGTGTGTGTGGGACCCGTACCCCAATGAGAGACAGTGTGTGTGGGACCCGTACCCCAGTGACAGTCAGTGTGTGTTCGACCCGTACCCCAGTGACAGTCAGTGTGTGTGCGACGCGTACCCCCGTGAATATCAGTGTGTTTGGGTCCCGTACCCCAGTGAGAGACAGTGTGTGTGGGACCAGTACCCCAGTGAGAGTCATTGTGTTTGGGGCCTGCACCCCATGAGAGTCAGTGTTTGTGGGAACCTTATCCCAGTGAGAATCAGTGAATGTGGGACACGTACTCCAGTGAGATTCAGTGTGTGTGGGAATCTTATCCCAGTGAGAGTCAGTGTGTGTGAGACGCGTACCCCAGTGAGAGTCAGTGTGCGTGGGACCCGGACCCCAGTGAGAGTCAGTGTGTGAGGGACCCGCACCCCAGTGAGAGTCAGTGTTTGGGACCCATACCCCAGTGAGTGTCAGTGTGTGTGGTACATTACCCCATTGAGAGTCATTGTGTTTGGGACCCGTACCCCAGGGAGAGACAGTGTGTGTGCGACCCGTACCCCAGTGAGAATCATTGTGTGTGGGAATCTTATCCCAGTGAGAGTCAGTGTGTGTGGGACACGTCCCCCAGTGAGTGTCAGTGGGTGTGGGACCCGTACCCCAGTGAGAGTCAGTGTGTGTGTCACACGCACCCCAGTGAGATTCAGTGTGTGTGGGACACGGACCCCAGTGAGAGTCAGTGTGTGAGGGACCCGCACCACAGTGAGAGTCAGTGTTTGTGGGAACCTTATCCCAGTGAGAATCAGTGAATATGTGACACGTACCCCAGTGAGAGTCGGTTTGTGTGCGACACGTACCCCATTGAGATTCATTGTGTGTGGGAATCTTACCCCAGTGAGATTCAGTTTGTGTGGGACTCGGACCCCAGTGAGAGTCAGTGTTTGTGGGAACCTTATCCCAGTGAGAATCAGTGAATCTGGGACCCGTACCCCAGTGAGAATCACTGTTTGTGGGACCCGTACCCCAGTGAGATTCGGTGTGTGTTGTACCCGTACCCCAGTGAGATTCAGTGTGTGTGGTAACCGTACCCCATCGAGATTCAGTGTGTGTGGGACCCGTACCCCAGTGAGAGTCAGTGTTTGTGCGACCCGTACCCCAGTGAGAGTCAGTGTGTGTGGGACACGTACCCCAGTGAGTTTCAGTGTGTGCGGGACCCGTACCTCAGTGAGAGTCAGTTTGTTTGGTAGCCGTTTCCCAGTGAGAGTCAGTGTGTGTGGGACCCGTACCCCATTGAGAGTCAGTGTGTTGGGGACCCATATCCCAGTTAGAGTCAGTGTGTTTGGGACCCGTACCCCAGTGAGAGTCAGTGTGTGTTGGACGTGTACCCCAGTGAGAGTCAGTGTGTGTGGGACCCGTATCCCAGTGAATCAGTGTGACTGGGACCTGTACCCCAGTGAGAGTCATTGTGACTGGGACCTCTACACCAGTGAGAGTCAGTGTGTGTGGGACCCGTACCCCAGTGAGAGTCAGTGTGTGTGGGACCCGTACCCCAGTGAGAGTCAGTGTGTGTGGGACCCGTACCCCAGTGAGAGTCAGTGTGTGTGGGACCCGTACCCCAGTGAGAGTCAGTGTGTGTGGGACGTGTACCCTAGCGAGAGTCAGTGTGTGTGGGACCTGTACCCCAGTGAGAGTCAGTGTGTGTGGGACCCGTACCCCAGTGAGAATCAGTGTGTGTTGTACCTGTACCCCAGAGAGAGTCAGTTTGTGTTGTACCTGTACCCCAGAGAGAGTCAGTGTGTGTTGTACCTGTACCCCAGTGAGAGTCACTGTGTGTTGTACCTGTACCCCAGTGAGAGTCAGTGTGTGTGGGACCCGTACCCCAGTGAGAGTCAGTGTGTGTGGGACCCACACCCCAGTGAGAGTCAGTGTGTGTGGGACCCGTACCCTAGTGAAAGTCAGTGTGTGTGGGACCCGTACCCTAGTGAGAGTCAGTGTGTGTGGGACTCGTACCCCAGTGAGAGTCAGTGTGTGTGGGACCCTTACCCCAGTGATAGTCAGTGTGTGTGGGACCCATACCCCAGTGAGAGTCAGTGTGTGTGGGACCCGTACCCCAGTGAGAGTCAGTGTTTGTGGAACCTGTACCCCAGTGAGAGTCAGTGTGTGTGGGACCCATACCCCAGTGAGAGTCAGTGTGTGTGGGACCCATACCCCAGTGAGAGTCAGTGTGTGAGGGACCCGTACCCCAGTGAGAGTCAGTGTGTGTGGGACCTGTACCCCAGTGAGAGTCAGTGTGTGTGGGACACTTACCCCAGTGAGAATCAGTGTGTGTGGGACCCGTACCCCAGTGCGAGTCAGTGTGTGTGGGTCCCATACCCCAGTGAGAGTCAGTGTGTGTGGTACCTGTTCCCCAGTGAGAGTCAGTGTGTGTGGGACCCATACCCCAGTGAAGATCAGTGTGTGGGGGACCCATACCCCAGTGAAGATCAGTGTGTGGGGGACCCGTACCCCAGTGAGGGTCAGTGTGTGATGGACCTGTACCCCAGTGAGTGTCAGTGTGTGTGGGACCCGTACCCCAGTGAGAGTCAGTGTGTGTGGGACCCGTACCCCAGTGAGAGTCAGTGTGTGTGGGTCCCATACCCCAGTGAGAGTCAGTGTGTGTGGTACCTGTTCCCCAGTGAGAATCAGTGTGTGTGGGACCCATACCCCAGTGAGAGTCAGTGTGTGTGGGACCTGTACCCCAGTGAGAGTCAGTGTGTGAGGGACCCGTACCCCAGTGAGAGTCTGTGTGTGTGGGACACTTACCCCAGTGAGAGTCAGTGTGTGAGGGACCCGTACCCCAGTGAGAGTCAGTGTGTGAGGGACACTTACCCCAGTGAGAGTCTGTGTGTGTGGGTCACGTACCCCAGTGAGAGTCAGTGTGTGTGGGACCTGTACCCCAGTGAGAGTCAGTGTGTGTGGGACCCGTACCCCAGTGAGAGTCTGTGTGTGTGGGACCCGTACTCTAGTGAGAGTCAGAGTGTGTGAGGGACCCGTACCCCAGTGAGAGTCAGTGTGTGTGGGATCTGTACCCCAGTGAAAGTCAGTTTGTGTGTGGGACCCGTACCCCAGTGAGAGTCAGTGTGTGTGGGACACTTACCCCATTGAGAGTCAGTGTGTTGGGGACCCATATCCCAGTTAGAGTCAGTGTGTTTGGGACCCGTACCCCAGTGAGAGTCAGTGTGTGTTGGACGTGTACCCCAGTGAGAGTCAGTGTGTGTGGGACCCGTATCCCAGTGAATCAGTGTGACTGGGACCTGTACCCCAGTGAGAGTCATTGTGACTGGGACCTCTACACCAGTGAGAGTCAGTGTGTGTGGGACCCGTACCCCAGTGAGTGTCAGTGTGTGTGGGACCCGTACCCCAGTGAGAGTCAGTGTGTGTGGGACCCGTACCCCAGTGAGAGTCAGTGTGTGTGGGACCCGTACCCCAGTGAGAGTCAGTGTGTGTGGGACGTGTACCCTAGCGAGAGTCAGTGTGTGTGGGACCTGTACCCCAGTGAGAGTCAGTGTGTGTGGGACCCGTACCCCAGTGAGAATCAGTGTGTGTTGTACCTGTACCCCAGAGAGAGTCAGTTTGTGTTGTACCTGTACCCCAGAGAGAGTCAGTGTGTGTTGTACCTGTACCCCAGTGAGAGTCACTGTGTGTTGTACCTGTACCCCAGTGAGAGTCAGTGTGTGTGGGACCCGTACCCCAGTGAGAGTCAGTGTGTGTGGGACCCACACCCCAGTGAGAGTCAGTGTGTGTGGGACCCGTACCCTAGTGAAAGTCAGTGTGTGTGGGAAACTTACCCCAGTGAGAATCAGTGTGTGTGGTACCTGTACCCCAGTGAGAGTCAGTGTGTGTGGGACTCGTACCCCAGTGAGAGTCAGTGTGTGTGGGACCCGTACCCCAGTGATAGTCAGTGTGTGTGGGACCCATACCCCAGTGAGAGTCAGTGTGTGTGGCACCCGTACCCCAGTGAGAGTCAGTGTTTGTGGAACCTGTACCCCAGTGAGAGTCAGTGTGTGTGGGACCCATACCCCAGTGAGAGTCAGTGTGTGTGGGACCCATACCCCAGTGAGAGTCAGTGTGTGAGGGACCCGTACCCCAGTGAGAGTCAGTGTGTGTGGGACCTGTACCCCAGTGAGAGTCAGTGTGTGTGGGACACTTACCCCAGTGAGAATCAGTGTGTGTGGGACCCGTACCCCAGTGCGAGTCAGTGTGTGTGGGTCCCATACCCCAGTGAGAGTCAGTGTGTGTGGTACCTGTTCCCCAGTGAGAGTCAGTGTGTGTGGGACCCATACCCCAGTGAGAGTCAGTGTGTGTGGGACCCATACCCCAGTGAGAGTCAGTGTGTGAGGGACCCGTACCCCAGTGAGAGTCAGTGTGTGTGGGACCTGTACCCCAGTGAGAGTCAGTGTGTGTGGGACACTTACCCCAGTGAGAATCAGTGTGTGTGGGACCCGTACCCCAGTGCGAGTCAGTGTGTGTGGGTCCCATACCCCAGTGAGAGTCAGTGTGTGTGGTACCTGTTCCCCAGTGAGAATCAGTGTGTGTGGGACCCATACCCCAGTGAGAGTCAGTGTGTGTGGTACCTGTACCCCAGTGAGAGTCAGTGTGTGAGGGACCCGTACCCCAGTGAGAGTCTGTGTGTGTGGGACACTTACCCCAGTGAGAGTCAGTGTGTGAGGGACCCGTACCCCAGTGAGAGTCAGTGTGTGAGGGACACTTACCCCAGTGAGAGTCTGTGTGTGTGGGTCACGTACCCCAGTGAGAGTCAGTGTGTGTGGGACCCGTACCCCAGTGAGAGTCAGTGTGTGTGGGACACTTACCCCAGTGAGAGTCAGTGTGTGTGGGACACTTACCCCAGTGAGAGTCAGTGTGTGTGGGACCCGTACCCCAGTGAGAGTCAGTGTGTGTGGGACCCGTACCCCAGTGAGAGTCAGTGTGTGTGGGACCCGTACCCCAGTGAGAGTCAGTGTGTGTGGGACCCGTACCCCAGTGAGAGACAGTGTGTGTGGGACCCATACCCCAGTGAGAGTCAGTGTGTGTGGGACCCTTACCCCAGTGAGAGTCAGTGTGTGTGGGACCCTTACCCCAGTGAGAGTCAGTGTGTGTGGGACACGTACCCCAGTGAGAGTCAGTGTGTGTGGGACACTGTACCCCAGTGAGAGTCAGTGTGTGTGGGATGTGGAGGCTGTGTTTTTTGTTGAAATATGGCCCTTTCTCCTGTAGTTGTTCTCCGCTCCTATAGATGGTGATGCTGATTTGTTGGGAAGGTGAGCATCTGGGAGCTGTCTTGATGGGCCTGTCATATCCTTGTCTGCTCTCTTTCTCTGTGTCAAGCCTGGCGAGAGGCGGTGCCTGTGAGTATTCACTCTGAGAGAGTGAGTGTATCACGTCGGGAGCAGAGAGAAAGCGAGAGAGAGAGAGAGAGAGAGACCCACCCAACTCAACAGCAGGATGGCTCCTAGAGATGGAGAGGCAGCTGCGGACTGGCTACTGACTGTCAACATCTGGATGTTGTGTGTTCTCAGTTCAGCAGCTGGATACATCGAGGTAAGAGCCTGGCATTTAGAGAGAAGAGGCACCGGGATTAATCAGACTGTTACCCTCACTGTCCAGGGAGCCGACAGTTATCAACTGTGTTAACAGCAAGGGCTCCACTGCAGAGAATTACAAGGGAACCTCAACCCAGGGAGTTGGACTGGATCAATGGAGAGATGGGGGAGAGAGGGAGAGATGGGGAGAGAGAGGGAGAGATGGGGAGAGAGAGGGAGAGATGGGGAGAGAGAGGGAGAGATGGGGAGAGAGAGGGAGAGATGGGGAGAGAGAGGGAGAGATGGGGAGAGAGAGGGAGAGATGGGGAGAGAGAGGGTGAGATGGGGGGAGAGAGGGAGAGATGGGGAGAGAGAGGGAGAGATGGGGAGAGAGAGGGAGAGATGGGGGGAGAGAGGGAGAGATGGGGGGAGAGAGGGAGAGATGAGGAGAGAGGGAGAGATGGGGAGAGAGAGGGAGAGATGAGGAGAGAGAGGGAGAGATGGGGAGAGAGAGGGAGAGATGGGGGGAGAGAGGGAGAGATGGGGAGAGAGAGGGAGAGATGGGGAGAGAGAGGGAGAGATGGGGGAGAGAGGGAGAGATGGGGGAGAGAGGGAGAGATGAGGAGAGAGAGGGAGAGATGAGGAGAGAGAGGGAGAGATGGGGAGAGAGAGGGAGAGATGAGGAGAGAGAGGGAGAGATGAGGAGAGAGAGGGAGAGATGAGGAGAGAGAGGGAGAGATGAGGAGAGAGAGGGAGAGATGAGGAGAGAGAGGGAGAGATGGGGAGAGAGAGGGAGAGATGGGGGGAGAGGGAGAGATGGGGGAGAGGGGGAGAGATGGGGGGAGAGGGGGAGAGATGGGGGGAGAGAGGGAGAGATGGGGGGAGAGAGAGAGAGATGGGGGAGGGAGGGAGAGATGGGGGAGGGACGCAGAGATGGGGAAGAGAGGGTGAGATAGGATAGGGGGAGAGATAGGGAGAGGGGTAGAGGTGGGGGAGAGGGGGAGAGATGGGGAGAGAGGGAGAGATGGGGGAGAGGGGGAGAGATGGGGAGAGGGGTAGAGGTGGGGAGAGGGGGAGAGATGGGGGAGAGATGGGGGAGAGAGATGGGGGAGAGAGAGAGAGATGGGGGAGAGAGAGAGAGATGGGGGAGAGAGAGAGAGATGGGGGGGAGAGAGAGAGAGATGAGGAGAGAGGGAGAGATGGGGGAGAGAGATGGGGGAGAGAGAGAGAGATGGGGGAGAGAGAGAGAGATGGGGGAGAGAGAGAGAGATGGGGGGGAGAGAGAGAGAGATGGGGTAGAGAGAGAGAGATGGGGGTAGAGAGAGAGAGAGATGGGGGGGAGAGAGAGAGAGATGAGGAGAGGGGGAGAGATGGGGGAGAGATGGGGGAGAGGGGGAGAGATGGGGGAGAGATGGGGGAGAGGGGGAGAGATGGGGGAGAGAGAGAGAGATGGGGGAGAGAGAGAGAGATGGGGGAGAGAGAGAGAGATGGGGGAGAGAGAGAGAGATGGGGGGGAGAGAGAGAGAGATGAGGAGAGAGGGAGAGATGGGCGAGAGAGGGAGAGATGGGGGAGGGAGGGAGAGATAGGATAGGGGGAGAGATAGGGAGAGGGGTAGAGGTGGGGGAGAGAGGGAGAGATGGGGAGAGAGGGAGAGATGGTGAGAGAGGGAGAGTGGACAGCAGGAGAGAGGGAGGGATGGGGAGAGAGGGAGGGATGGGGAGAGAGGGAGGGATGGGGAGAGAGAGAGAGATGGGCGAGAGAGGGAGGAGAGGGGGAGAGAGAGGGAGAGAGGGAGAGATGGGGGAGATGGGGAGAGATGGGGAGAGGGAGAGATGGTGAGAGAGGGAGAGTGGACAGCAGGAGAGAGGGAGGGATGGGGAGAGAGGGAGGGATGGGGAGAGAGGGAGGGATGGGGAGAGAGGGAGGGATGGGGAGAGAGGGAGGGATGGGCGAGAGAGGGAGGAGAGGGGGAGAGTTGGGGGAGAGAGGGAGAGATGGGGGAGATGGGGAGAGATGGGGAGAGAGAGGGAGAGATGAGGAGAGAGAGGGAGAGATGGGGAGAGAGGGAGGGATGGGGAGAGAGGGAGGGATGGGGAGAGAGGGAGGGATGGGCGAGAGAGGGAGGAGAGGGGGAGAGTTGGGGGAGAGAGGGAGAGATGGGGGAGATGGGGAGAGATGGGGAGAGGGAGAGATGGTGAGAGAGGGAGAGTGGACAGCAGGAGAGAGGGAGGGATGGGGAGAGAGGGAGGGATGGGGAGAGAGGGAGAGATGGGCGAGAGAGGGAGGAGAGGGGGAGAGTTGGGGGAGAGAGGGAGAGATGGGGGAGAGAGGGAGAGATGGGGGAGAGGGGGAGAGGGGGAGAGATGGGGAGAGGGAGAGATGGTGAGAGAGGGAGAGTGGACAGCAGGAGAGAGGGAGGGATGGGGAGAGAGGGAGGGATGGGGAGAGAGGGAGGGATGGGGAGAGAGGGAGGGATGGGGAGAGAGGGAGAGATGGGCGAGAGAGGGAGGAGAGGGGGAGAGTTGGGGGAGAGAGGGAGAGATGGGGGAGAGGGAGAGATGGGGGAGAGGGAGAGATGGGGGAGAGAGGGAGAGATGGGGGAGAGGGGGAGAGATGGGGGAGAGGGGGAGAGATGGGGGAGAGAGGGAGAGATGGGGGAGAGAGGGAGAGATGGGGGAGAGAGGGAGAGATGGGGGAGAGGGGGAGAGATGGGGAGAGGGAGAGATGGTGAGAGAGGGAGAGTGGACAGCAGGAGAGAGGGAGAGATTGGGAGAGAGGGAGGGATGGGGAGAGAGGGAGAGTTGGGGGAGAGAGGGAGAGATGGGGGAGAGAGGGAGAGATGGGGGAGAGAGGGAGAGAGGGAGGAGAGGGGGAGAGTTGGGGGAGAGAGGGAGAGATGGGGGAGAGAGGGAGGAGAGAGGGAGAGTTGGGGGAGAGAGGGAGAGATGGGGGAGAGGGAGAGATGGGGGAGAGGGAGAGATGGGGGAGAGAGGGAGAGATGGGGGAGAGAGGGAGAGATGGGGGAGAGAGGGAGAGATGGGGGAGAGAGGGAGGAGAGAGGGAGAGTTGGGGGAGAGAGGGAGAGATGGGGGAGAGAGGGAGAGATGGGGGAGAGGGAGAGATGGGGGAGAGAGGGAGAGATGGGGAGAGAGAGGGAGAGATGGGGAGAGAGAGGGAGAGATGGGGGAGAGAGGGAGAGATGGGGGAGAGAGGGAGAGATGGGGGAGAGAGGGAGAGATGGGGAGAGAGAGGGAGAGATGGGGAGAGAGAGGGAGAGATGGGGGAGAGAGGGAGAGATGGGGGAGAGAGGGAGAGATGGGGGAGAGAGGGAGAGATGGGGGAGAGAGGGAGAGATGGGGAGAGAGAGGGAGAGATGGGGGAGAGAGGGAGAGATGGGGGAGAGAGGGAGAGTGGACAACAGGAGAGAGGGAGAGAGGGGAAGAGAGAAGGGGAGTGGTACAGTGAGGGAGAGATGAGGAGAGTTAGAGAGAGGGAGAGATGGAAGAGAGGTCGATAGAGGGAGAGATGGGGAGAGGTAGAGAGAGAGAGATAATGGAGGATTGACGGCAAGGAGGGGTGGAAAGGGCGGAGGGGAAGGGAAAGGAGGGAGGAGGACAAAAGAATGTAGATTTGGAGGGAGGGAGGGTGAGAGCTAGATGGAGCTTGAAAGAGAGAGCGAGAGGGGATGGAGGGAGGATGGGAGAGAGAGGGAGGGTGCGTATGTGAGAGAGCAACAGAAGGGGGAGGGAGGGAGAGTGGGGGAGGGAAGGAGGGAGAGAGTGTGAGGAATGGAGTGAGAGTGAGTGGGGGAGGGAAGGAGAGAGAGAGAGAGAGAGAGAGACTGCAGCAGTGATGCTGTCCAGCGATATGGACGTTGAATCTCTGTGTGAAATCAAAGGGCGGAGAGAGATTATTAAAATATGCGGAGAGAGAGAGGGAGTGGGGGAAGGGAGATAGAGATGGAAGAGAGAGAGAGAGGAAAATAGGAAAACTCATTTTTGCGAGGTGACTGCAGGAGAGAGATACCCATTATGGAACAGAGAGGGAGGGAGGGAAGGACAGGAGAGAGAGAGAGAGAGAGAGAGAGAGAGAGAAACAGATTGAAAAGAGGCAGAGAGAAAGTGATAGATATAGGCAGAGAGAGAAAGACAGACAGAGAGTGAGACAGACAGAGAGAGTGAGACAGACAGAGAGAGTGAGACAGACAGAGAGAGTGAGACAGACAGAGAGAGTGAGAGACAGAGAGAGAGAGAGAGGGGCAGAGAGAGAGGCTGAGACGGAGACAGAAAGTGAGACAGAGGCAGAGTCAGGCAGAGAGAGAGACAGAGAGAGAGACAGAGAGAGAGACAGAGAGAGAGACAGAGAGGGAGACAGAGAGGGAGACAGAGAGGGAGACAGAGAGGGAGACAGAGAGAGAGACAGTGAGAGAGTAGAGAGAGAGTAGAGAGAGAGTAGAGAGAGAGTGAGTGAGAGTGAGAGAGAGAGAGGCAGAGACATGGAGATAGAGAGACAGAGAGAGAGAGAGAGAGACAGAGAGAGACAGAGACATGGATAGAGAGAGACAGAGTGAGAGACAGACAGAGACATGGAGATAGAGAGACAGAGTGAGACAGAGAGAGACAGAGACACAGACAGAGACATGGAGAGAGAGGAATAGAGAGAGAGGAATGGAGATAGAGAGGGTTTGAAAATAAATCCTTGAGGGAGAAATGCTTAAAATAAGAGGCAGACAGAAAAGAGACAAAAGCATACAGGATAAGCGAGGTAGAGCGAGTGAGTGAAAGAGAGGGAGAGATGGAGAGAGATGTGTGAAAGAATGCGTGTGTGTGTGTGAGAGGTGAATGTTGTGGTGGATGTGGATGGGTAGCGACGGATGAGTTGATGGATGGTGGGCGGAGGGAGGGGAGGTTTGTGTGGGGATTATTGCTGTGTGGGTAATGGGAGAGTTGGCAGTGAGCCTCGTCCTTAACCCGGCTGTGTAGAGACAGCTCCAGCAAGCTCGCTGCTCTTCACCCCTCCCCCAACCCTGGACCGGAACCTGCTCTGTCTCTGAGGAGAACGAGCCCAGCTTCTCCCGTCTCCCCACGTCAACCGAAGCCCCCTCAGCGCTGGGACGGTCCCAGCAAATCCCCCTTCCTCCGCACCATTTCCTAGCCCTGACCTGCTACCCAAATTGTGCGCTGACCAGAAGGGGATTCAGGTCCTGCAGCTGGGGAGATTTGCAGGGGGTTTTAATCACATTCGAATTCAATCAGAAAGAAAGCCCTTTTTGCACCATCAGGTTACACAGGAGACGCAGCAAGACAGAGATCAGGGGCCTCGAAATGTGTCCCACGATTCTAGAATATTCCGCCCCAACCCACCCCCCCCCAACCCACACACACACACAGACACGGCACCAGCACTGTAGGTTACCCAGGCAGTGACACTGGAAGGAAGCGGAGAGTGTGCAGCTCGTACTCCCCGCTAACCCCCCCACCACCTCTCTCACTCTCCGCTTCATCAGTGAACACGCCCAGACCAGCTAGCCCGACACTGTCCGGGACAGACTCCCACTGTCCACCATCCGGACACCACAGCTCATCCACGAAACCCGACTCTCGCCCGTGTCCGAGCTCCCTCTCACCCGTCGCCCGCTGTTTCTCGCTGGGTGAGACCTGGTCCCACGTTGTCCATTCGAAAATTCTCACCCGTGTTTTCAAATACATCTATCTCCCCAACCAACCTCCTCCAGCCCCTACAACACTCCCTATCTCTGTAACCTCCTCCAGACCCTACAACCCTCCCTATCTCTGTAACCTCCTCCAGCCCCTACAACACTCCCTATCTCTGTAACCTCCTCCAGACCCTACAACCCTCCCTATCTCTGTAACCTCCTCCAGCCCCTACAACACTCCCTATCTCTGTAACCTCCTCCAGCCCCTACATCCCTCCCTATCTCTGTAACCTCCTCCAGACCCTACACCCCTCCCTATCTCTGTAACCTCCCCCAGCCTCTACAACCCTCCCTATCTCTGTAACCTCATCCAGACCCTACACCCCTCCCTATTTCTGTAACCTCCCCCAGCCTCTACAACCCTCCCTATCTCTGTAACCTCCTCCAGCCCCTACACCCCTCCCTATCTCTGTAACCTCCTCCAGCCTCTACGGCCCTCACTATCTCAGTAAACTCCTCCAGCCCCTACACCCCGAGCCTATCTCTGTAACCTCCTCCAGCCTCTACACCACTCCCTATCTCTGTAAACTCCTCCAGCCCCTACACCCCTCCCTATCTCTGTAACCTCCTCCAGCCCCTACACCCCTCCCTATCTCTGTAACCTCCTCCAGCCCCTACACCCCTCCCTATCTCTGTAACCTCCTCCAGCCTCTACACCCCTCCCTATCTCTGTCACCTCCTGCAGCCCCTACAATCCTCCCTATCTCTGTCACCTCCTCCAAACCCTGCAACCATCCCTATCTCTGTAACCTCCTCCAAACCCTGCAACCCTCCCTATCTCTGTAACCTCCTCCAGCCCCTACACCCCTCCCTATCTCTGTAACCTCCTCCAGCCCTGACACCCCTCCCTATCTCTGTAACCTCCTCCAGCCCCTACAACACTCCCTATCTCTGTAACCTCCTCCAGCCTCTACACCCCTCCCTATCTCTGTAACCTCCTCCAGCCCCTACAACCCTCCCTATCTCTGTAACCTCCTCCAGCCCCTACAACTCACCCTATCTCTGTAACCTCCTCCAGCCCCTACAACCCTCCCTATCTCTGTAACCTCCTCCAGCCCCTACAACTCTCCCTACCTCTGTAACCTCCGCCAGCCCCTACACCCCTCCCCATCTCTTTAACCTCCAGCCCCTACAACCCCTCCCTATATCTGTAACCTCCTCCAGACCCTACACCCCTCCCTATCTCTGTAACCTCCTCCAGCCCCGACACCCCTCCCTATCTCTGTAACCTCCTCCAGCCCCTACAACCCTCCCTATCTCTGTAACCTCCTCCAGCCCCTACAACCCTCCCAAGATCTGTAACCACCTCCAGCTCCTACAACCCTCCCTATCTCTGTAACCTCCTCGAGCCCCTACAAGCCTCCCTATCTCTGTAACCTCCTCCAGCCACTACATCCCTCCCTATCTCTGTAAACACCTCCAGCCCCTACAACCCTCCCTATCTCTGTAACCTCCTCCAGCCACTACATCCCTCCCTATCTCTGTAAACACCTCCAGCCCCTACAACCCTCCCTATATCTGTAACCTCCTCCAGCCCCTACAACCCTCCCTATCTCTGTAACCTCCTCCACCACCTACAAACCTCCCTATTTCTATAAACTCCTCCAGCCCCTACAACCCTCCCTATCTCTGTAACCTCCTCCAGCCCCTACACCCCTCTCTATCTCTGTAACCTCCTCCAGTCCCTACAACCCTCCCTATCTCTGTAACCTCCTCCAGCCCCTACACCCCTCCCTATCTCTGTAACCTCCTCCAGAATGTACAAAACACTCTATCTTTGCAACCTCCTCCACCCCCTACAATCATCACTACCTGTGTAAAATCCTTCAGCCCCTGCAATTCTCCCTATCTCTGTAACCTCCTCCAGCCCCTACAACCCTCCCTATCTCTGTAATCTCCTCCAGCCCCTACAACACTCCCTATCTCTGTAACCTCCTCCAGCCCCTACAATCCTCCCTATCTCTGTAACCTCCTCCAGCCCCTACAATCCTCCCTATCTCTGTAACCTCCTCCAGCCCCTACAACCCTCCCTATCTCTGTAACCTCCTCCAGCCCCTACAACCCTCCCTATCTCTGTAACTCCCTCCAGCCTCTTCAACACTTCCTATCTCTGTAACCTCCTCCAGCCCCTACAAACCTCCCTACCCCTGTAGCGTCCTCCAGCCCCTACAACCCTCCCTATCTCTGTAACCTCCTCCACTCTCTACACTCCTCCCTATCTCTGTAACCTCCTCCAGCCCCGAAAGCACTCCCTATTTCTGTAATCTCCTCCAGCCCCTACAACCCTCACTATCTCTGTAACCTCCTCCAGCACCTACACCCCTCCCTATCCCTGTAACCTCCTCCAGCACCTACAACCCTCCCTCTCTCTGTAACCTCCTCCAGCCCCTACAATCCTCCCTATCTCTGTAACCTCCTCCAGCTCCTACACCCCTCCCTATCTCTGTAACCTCCTCTAGCACCTACAACCCTCCGAGATCTTTGCGCTCCTCCAAATCTGGCCTCTTGAGCATCCCCCAATTCCCATCGCTCCAACATTGTCTGTCCCCATCAAACACTCCCAGGACAGGTACAGCACGGGGTTAGATACAGCGTAAAGCTCCCTCTACACTGTCCCCATCAAACACTCCCAGGACAGGTACAGCACGGGGTTAGATACAGACGCACAGAGACACAGAGACACAGAGACACAGAGACACGCAGAGACACGCAGAGACGCGCAGAGACGCGCAGAGACGCGCAGAGACGCGCAGAGACGCGCAGAGACGCACAGAGACATACAGACATACAGATACACGGAGGCACAGAGACACACAGAGACATCCAGACACACAGAGACATACAGACATTCAGACATATGGAGGCACAGAGACACGCAGAGACACGCAGTGACACGCAGAGACAAACAGAAACATGCAGAGACACGCAGAGACACGCAGAGACAAGCAGAGACGCACAGAGACGCACAGAGACATACAGACATACACACACACAGAGGCACAGAGACACACAGAAACATACAAACACAGAGAGACACACAGAGCCACACAGAGCCACACAGAGACATACAGACACGCAGAGACACGCAGAGACACGCAGACACGCAGAGACATCCAGACACACAGAGACACGCAGAGACATACAGACATACAGACACACGGAGGCACAGAGACACACACAGACACACAGAGACACACAGAAACATACAAACACAGAGAGACACACACAAACACACAGAGACACACAGAAACATAGAAACACAGAGAGACACACAGAGACACGCAGAGACACAGAAACAAGCAGAGACACGCAGAAACATTCAGAAACATTCAGAGACACGCAGAGACACGCATAGACACGCAGAGACATACAGAGACATACAGACACGCAGAGACACGCAGAGACACACACAGACATACAGACATACAGACACACAGATACACAGAGACACACAGAGACACACACAGACATACAGACATACAGACACGCAGAGACATGCAGAGACGCACAGAGACACACAGAGACACGCAGAGACACGCAGAGACACGCAGAGACACGCAGAGACACGCAGACACAGAGACGCACAGAGACGCACAGAGACGCACAGAGACGCACAGAGACGCACAGAGACGCACAGAGACGCACAGAGACATACAGACATGCAGAGACACGCAGAGACACACAGATTCACAGACACACAGAGACACGGAGACACACAGACATACAGACACACAGAGACACACTGATGTAGATACACACAGTCGTGGGCCTGTTGTACAAAATGAGTGCTGTAATACAGTGTAGAGCATCTCAATGTCCTGTGCATAACCAGGGGGAGGAGTTGCAGAATTCTGGGAATCTGTGAGGAGGGAATCAATGTTGGAATGTTGGATGGAAGTTCGGAAAGGGGGTGTGGGCTTGCGATTACTCCTGCTCCAGTCCATGTCCCGGATATAATTCCGCTCCTGGAATATTCTGGAGCAGCTGTTGCAAGCAGGAGCGGGAGAAATCCTTTGGGACATGTTTCCATGGTGACAGGCTGAGCTGGATCAGCTCCGGTGGGACAGGTAAGTACAGCAACTGCCAACAAACTGTTCTCACCAGCAGGTTAGTGCAGCACTCCCTCATTACCGACCCTCCAACAGTGCAGCACTCCAGCAGTACTGACTCTCTGACAGTGCAGTGCTCCCTCAGAGCTGACCCTCCGACAGTGCAGCACTCCCTCAGAGCTGACCCTCCGACAGTGCAGCACTCCCTCAGCACTGACCCTCCGACAGTGCAGCACTCCCTCAGTACTGACCCTCAGACAGTGTGGCACTCACTCAGTACTGACCCTCTGACAGTGCTGCACTCCCTCAGTACTGACCTTCTGACAGTGCAGCACTCCCTCAGTACTGACCTTCTGACAGTGCAGCACTCCCTCAGTACTGACCCTCCGACAGTGTGGCACTCACTCAGTACTGACCCTCTGACAGTGCTGCACTCCCTCAGTACTGACCTTCTGACAGTGCAGCACTCCCTCAGTACTGACCCTCTGACAGTGCAGCACTCCCTCAGTACTGACCCTCCGACAGTGCAGCACTCCCTCAGTACTGACCCTCTGAAAATGCAGCACTCCCTCAGTACTGACCCTCTGACAGTGCGGCACTTCCTCAGTACTGACCCTCTGAAAATGCAGCACTCCCTCAGTACTGACCCTCTGACAGTGCGGCGCTCCCTCAGTACTGACCCTCTGACAGTGCAGCACTCCCTCAGTACTGACCCTCTGACAGTGCAGCACTCCCTCAGTACTGACCCTCCGACAGTGCGGCACTCCCTCAGTACTGACCCTCCGACATTGCAGCACTCCCTCAGTACTGACCCTCCGACAGTGCTGCACTCCCTCAGTACTGACCCTCTGACAGTGCAGCACTCCCTCAGTACTGACCCTATGACAGTGCAGCACTCCCTCAGTACTGACCCTCTGACAGTGCAGCACTCCCTCAGTACTGACCCTCCGACAGTGCAGCGCTCCCTCAGTACTGACCCTCCGACAGTGCAGCACTCCCTCAGTACTGACCCTCTGACAGTGCAGCACTCTCTCAGTACTGACCCTCCGACAGTGCAGCATTCCCTCAGTAGTGATCCTCCGACAGTGCAGCACCCCCTCAGTACTGACCATCCGACAGTGCAGCACTCCCTCAGTACTGACCTTCCGACAGTGTGGCACTCACTCATTACTGACCCTCCTAAAGTGCAGCACTCCCTCAGTACTGACCCTCTGACAGTGCAGCACTCCCTCAGTACTGAACCTCTGACAGTGCAGCACTCCCTCAGTACTGACCCTCCGACAGTGCAGCCCTCCCTCAGTACTGACCCTCCAACAGTGCGGCATTCCCTCAGTACCGACCCTCCAACAGTGCAGCACTCCATCAGTACTGACCCTTTGACAGTGCAGCACTCCGTCAGTACTGACCCTCCGACAGTGCAGCACTCCCTCAGCACTGACCCTCCGACAGGTGCCAATCCCTCTATATTACACCAGAAGTTTTCGCCTGAATATTTTGTATAAGTGTGGTCATGAATTTGAAACCCATGAGCTTGTGGTTCTGAGGTTAGCGAGAATCTGTGCCAACACCACTGAATGAGCTGTCATGTTGCTGAGCTCCTGTCTCGCCGAGGCATTGAATGTTTTTCAGTTTTATCTCCCTCTCTCACACAATCTGCCTCCTCCTTCTTTTCTCTTTCTCCAGCTCTCTCTGCCCATCTCTGTCTCTCTCTGGCACTCTCCCTGTTGCTCTGTCCCTCTCTCTCTCTCCCTGTTTCACTGTCCCTCTCGCTCTCTCCCTGTTGCTCTGTCCCTCTCTCTCTCTCGCTTCCTGTTGCTCTGTCCCTCTCTCTCTCTCCCTGTTTCACTGTCCCTCTCGCTCTCTCCCTGTTGCTCTGTCCCTTACTCTCTCTCCCTGTTTCTCTGTCCCTCTCTCTCGCTCCTTTTTACTCTGTCTCCATCTCACTCTCTCTCTCTCTTTCCCTATCTTTTGCCAGTTGATGATTCACTGCTCTGGGGTTTTGATGAACCTCTTGCAATTTGCAATTCCACCTTGTTGAACAAGAGGGAATGTGTCATCGTTGATTGGCAAGAAACTGAGCTGATAGTTTCAACAGGTTGGAACCTGCTGTCTGGGTATAAAATGTAAATATCTTTCAGTAATGGGTCTTTGAGTTGATGTGAGAGTGTGAGAGAGGGGTAAGTGTGAGAGAGGGGGAAAGAGAGAGTGAGACGGAGAAAGTGAGAGGGAGAAAGGGAAGGTGAGAGGGAGAAAGGGAGGGTGAGAGGGAGAAAGGGAGGGTGAGAGGGAGAAAGGGTGGGTGAGAGGGAGAAAGGGAGAGGGAGTGTGTGTGAGTGTGTGTGAGAATGTGTGTGTGTGTTTGTGTGTGTGTGCATGTGTGTGAGTGAGTGTGTGAGTGAGTGTGTGAGTGAGTGTGTGAGTGTGTGTGTGTGAGTGTGTGTGTGTGAGTGTGTGTGTGTGTGTATTTGTGAGTGTGTGTGTGAGAGAGTGTGTGAGTGTGAGTGTGTGAGTGTGTGCATGCGAGCTTGTGAGTGTATGTGTGATTGTGTGTGTGATTGTGTGTGTGAGTTAGTGTGTGTGTGTGTGTGTGAGAGAAAGAGCGTGTGTGTATGTGTGAGTTTGTTTGTGTGTAATTGTGTGTGTGAGTATGTGTTTGTGTGTGTGAGTGTGAGTGTGAGTGTGTGAGAGAGTGCTGTTAATTATGTTGAATTGGGTGAATATACTGACTATTAATTGGGGATTCACTTATCTTCCTATAAGTTGTCACGTTCTATTCCAAAATGCCAGTCATTGAAGGATAGAACCGGATCCTATGTTCACACACTTTTATAAGCATTTATTTATGGAGATACACATTACAAGCATGTAACTCATAAGAAATCAGAACAGGAGTGGACCATTCAGCCCCTTGAGCCTGCTCCACCATCATGGCTGACTTGTTTGTGTTTCGATTTCCACATTCCCATCTGCCCCCGATAACCTTTGATCCCCTTGCCTAACAAGAATCTCTCTACCTCTGCCTTAAAAATATTCAGTGACCCCACATCCACCACCCTTGGAGGCAGAGAGTTCCACAGTCACACAAGCCTCTGAGAGAAAAAAATTCTCCTCCTCTCTGTCCTAAAAGGGTGACCCCTAATTTTAAACCACTGCCCCCTAGTCCTGGACTCACCCACAAGTGGAAACATCCTTTCTACATCCACCTTGTCAAGGCCGTTCAGGATCTTGTAAACTTCAATCCAACCACCCCTCACTCTTCTAAACTCCAGTGGAAACAAGCCCAGTCTGTCCAACCTATCCTCATAAGACAACCCACTCATTCCAGGTATCAATCTAGTAAACCTCCTCTGAACCACCTCCAATGTATTCACATCCTTCCTTAAATAAGGAGACCAGAACTGCCCACAGTATTCGAGATGCAGTCTGACCAATGCCCTGTGTAACTGAAGCATAACATCCTTACTTTTATGTTCAATCCCTCTTGTGTTAAAGGTTCGAATTCCATGAACCTTCTTCATTACTGCTGGGCCTGCAAACTAACTTTTTGTGACTCATGTACTAGAACGCCCAGATCCCTCTGCACCTCAGAATTCTGCAGCCATTCTCCATTTAAGTAACGCTCGGCTTTTTAATTCTTCCTGCCAAAGTGAACAACTCCACGTTGTCCCACATTATACCTCATCTGCCGGATTCACCAAACCTATCTGTATCTGTCCGCAGCCTCCTGTTCACAACATACTTTCCGACCTTTCTTTGTGTCATCTGTAAATTGAGCTCCCGTGTCTTCACTCCCCTCATCCAAGTCATTGATGTAAATCGTGAAAAGTTGAGACCCCAGTGCAGACCCCTGTGGGACTCCACTCATCACATCCTGCCAGTCAGAAAAAGACCCATTTATACATACTCTCTGCTTTCTGCCTACCAGCTGATCTGCTATCCAGGTTAATATGTTACCCCCTGCACCATGAGCTTTTATTTTCAATCATAATCTTTGATGTGGCACCTTATCAAATGCCTTCTGGAAATCAAAGTACAGCACATCTACAGATTCCCCTTTACCCACTGCGCACGTTACTCCTTCAAAAAACTCCAATAAATTGGTTAAGCATGAGTTTCCTTTCACAAAACCGTGCTGACTCTTCCCTATTGCCTTGAGATCTTCTAAATGCCCAGCTTTCACCTCCTTAACGATCGATTCTAATAACTTCTCCACGACAGACATCAAGCTAACTGGCCTATGGTTTCGTGCCTCCCCCACTTCTTGAATAGAGGGGTTATATTTGCTACTTTCCAGTCTGATGGCTCTTTTTCAGAATCCAGAGAATTTTGGAAAATTAACACCAGTGCATCCACTACCTGAATAGCCACCTCTTTTAAGACCCTGGGATGTAACCCATCGGGACCCAGAGACTTGCCGGCAGCAGCTCCATCAATTTGTTCAGTACCATTTCCCGAGTGATATCAATTTCACCAAGTTCCTTTTTCCCTTTCACCTCCTGATTTGCAGCCTAGGTTCCAGGAGGATGCATGTTGGCAGTAAACTGCCGAGAGAGAGTGTGTCTGATGTTTCTGAGGTACCGGTGTTCAATCAGGACACCAGAGATGACCCTCTGTCTCTGTTAGAGCTGGGGCCTCCTACAACCTGAAGTTTGCATCTATATGGTCTGTTTTTGAGGAAATGACAGAGATAGGGAGGGTTGTAGGCGCTGGAGGAGGTTACAGAGATAGGGAGGGGTGTAGGGGCTGGAGGAGGTTACAGAGATAGGGAGGGTTGTCGGGCCTGGAGGAGGTTACAGAGATAGGGAGGGTTGTCGGGGCTGGAGGAGGTTACAGAGATAGGGAGGGTTGTCGGGGCTGGAGGAGGTTACAGAGATAGGGAGGGTTGTGGGGGCTGGAGGAGGTTACAGAGATAGGGAGGGTTGTCGGGGCTGGAGGAGGTTACAGAGATAGGGAGGGTTGTCGGGGCTGGAGGAGGTTACAGAGATAGGGAGGGTTGTCGGGGCTGGAGGAGGTTACAGAGATAGGGAGGGTTGTGGGGGCTGGAGGAGGTTACAGATCTTGGGAGGGTTGTAGGGGCTGGAGGAGGTTACAGAGATAGGGAGGGTTGTAGGGGCTGGAGGAGGTTACAGAGATAGGGAGGGGTGTAGGGGTTGGAGGAGGTTACAGAGATAGGGAGGGTTGTAGGGACTGGGGAAGGTTACAGATCTTGGGAGGGTTGTAAGGTCTGGAGGAGGTTACAGAGATAGCGAGGGGTGTAGAGTCTGGAGGAGGTTACAGAGATAGGGAGGGGTGTAGGGGCTGGAGGAGGTTACAGAGATAGGGAGGGTTGTCCCGGCTGGAGGAGGTTACAGAGATAGGGAGGGTTGTAGGGGCTGGAGGAGGTTACAGAGATAGGGAGGGTTGTAGGGGCTGGAGGAGGTTACAGAGATAGGGAGGGTTGTAGGGGCTGGAGGAGGTTACAGATCTTGGGAGGGTTGTAGGGGCTGGAGGAGGTTACAGAGATAGGGAGGGTTGTAGGGGCTGGAGGAGGTTACAGAGATAGGGAGGGTTGTAGGTGGTGGAGGAGGTTACAGATCTTGGGAGGGTTGTAGGGGCTGGAGGAGGTTACAGATCTTGGGAGGGTTGTAGGGGCTGGAGGAGGTTACAGAGATAGGGAGGGTTGTGGGGGCTGGAGGAGGTTACAGATCTTGGGAGGGTTGTAGGGGCTGGAGGAGGTTACAGAGATAGGGAGGGTTGTAGGGGCTGGAGGAGGTTACAGAGATAGGGAGGGGTGTAGGGGTTGGAGGAGGTTACAGAGATAGGGAGGGTTGTAGGGACTGGGGAAGGTTACAGATCTTGGGAGGGTTGTAAGGTCTGGAGGAGGTTACAGAGATAGCGAGGGGTGTAGAGTCTGGAGGAGGTTACAGAGATAGGGAGGGGTGTAGGGGCTGGAGGAGGTTACAGAGATAGGGAGGGTTGTCCCGGCTGGAGGAGGTTACAGAGATAGGGAGGGTTGTAGGGGCTGGAGGAGGTTACAGAGATAGGGAGGGTTGTAGGGGCTGGAGGAGGTTACAGAGATAGGGAGGGTTGTAGGGGCTGGAGGAGGTTACAGATCTTGGGAGGGTTGTAGGGGCTGGAGGAGGTTACAGAGATAGGGAGGGTTGTAGGGGCTGGAGGATGTTACAGAGATAGGGAGGGTTGTAGGTGGTGGAGGAGGTTACAGATCTTGGGAGGGTTGTAGGGGCTGGAGGAGGTTACAGATCTTGGGAGGGTTGTAGGGGCTGGAGGAGGTTACAGAGATAGGGCGTGTTGTAGGGGCTGGAGGAGGTTACAGAGATAGGGAGGGTTGTAGGTGGTGGAGGAGGTTACAGATCTTGGGAGGGTTGTAGGGGCTGGAGGAGGTTACAGGGATAGGGAGGGTTGTAGGGGTTGGAGGAGGTTACAGGGATAGGGAGGGTTGTAGGGGCTGGAGGAGGTTACAGAGATAGGGAGGGTTGTAGGGGCTGGAGGAGGTTACAGAGATAGGGAGGGTTGTAGGGGCTGGAGGAGGTTACTGGGCTGTGGGTTGTGATGAGTGTGAACACGGTTTTGAAAATCAGGGTGAGTTGTATAAAATTGAGACGATGATGGACGAGGAATGAGTGTGATGCAGCGAGCGAGGGGCGCTGTCTGAACGGGACTCAGTGTGAGTTAGGATTTGGGCACCGGGGTTCGGGTGTGAGCTGATGTTTGCAGATGTTCGTCGCGATGTTGGGTGGAAACAAGAAGCAGGGTGTCTGCGATGAACTAATTAGTTTGGATTATTAACGAACCAATGCTGAACTTTACAAATCCTGATCTAAAATTAAATAGTGGTGTAATTCCATGGCCTGTGGGTTGCTATAGAAACAACACAGGCCTCGGCCTCGCAACTCAAGATGCCATAGCAACGAGAGAGATGGACTATAAATTGCTAATTGGTGCTAATTCTGGAGCAGTCACTTCACATTTTCCGAAGGTAATATTTAAGAGGAGATATTGGTCCTTCACTCATGCAGATTAACTCAAATATCCCTTAACTCTGGAGGCCTGAGTGACAGACCAGAGCTTTCCACCATGGGCAAGGGGTCATGTCATCACTCTGAGGCTCCCTCACTATTCAATTCGAGTGAGGGACAGATACAGGAGTGTGAGAGAGAGAGGGGGTTAGAGACACATCCCCAGGTACAGGAGTGTGAGAGAGAGGGGGTTAGAGACACATCCCCAGGTACAGGAGTGTGTGAGAGAGAGGAGGTTAGAGAGACCTCCCCAGGTACAGGAGTGTGTGAGAGAGAGAGGGGGAGTTAGAGAGACCTCCCCAGATACAGGATTGTGTGAGAGAGAGAGGGGGAGTTAGAGAAACCTCCCCAGATACAGGAGCGTGAGGGAGAGAGGGGGTTAGAGAGACCTCCCCAGATACAGGAGTGTGAGAGACAGAGGGAGTTAGAGAGACCTCCACAGATACAGGAGTGTGAGAGAGGGGGATAGAGAGACCTCCCCAGAAACAGGAGTGTGAGAGACAGAGGGGGAATAGAGAGACCTCACCAGATACAGGAGTGTGTGAGAGAGGGGATTAGAGAGTCCTCCCGAGATAAGGAATTGTGAGAGAGAGAGGGTTAGAGAGACCTCCCCAGATACAGGACTGTGAGAGAGAGGGTTAGAGAGACCTGCCCAGATACAGGAGTGTGAGAGAGAGGGTTAGAGAGGCACCCCCATATACAGGAGTGTGAGAGAGAGGGTTAGAGAGACCTGCCCAGATACAGGAGTGAAAGAGAGGGAGTTAGAGAGACCTCCCCAGATACAGGAGTGTGAGAGAGAGAGGGGGTTCGAGAGACCTCCCCAGATACAGGAGTGTGAGAGAGAGAGGGGTTGGAGAGATCTCCCCAGATATGGGAGTGTGAGAGAGAGAGGGTTAGAGAGACCTCCCCAGATACAGGAGTGTGAGAGAGAGAGGGGGTTAGAGAGATCTCCCCAGATACAGGAGTGTGAGAGAGAGGGAGTTAGAGAGCCCTCCCCAGATACAGGAGTTTGACAGAGAGGGAGGGGTTTAGGGAGACCTCCCCAGATATGGGAGTGTGAAAGAGAGAGAGGGGGTTAGAGAGATCTCCCCAGATACGGGAGTGTGAGAGAGAGAGGGAGTTAGAGAGACCTCCCCAGATACAGGAGTGTGAGAGAGAGGGGGAATAGAGAGACCTCCCCAGATACAGGAGTGTGAGAGAGAGGGAGTTAGAGAGACCTCCCCAGATACAGGAGTGTGAGAGAGAGAGGGGGTTAGAGAGACCTCCCCAGATACAGGAGTGTGAGAGAGAGGGGGAATAGAGAGACCTCCCCAGATACAGGAGTGTGAGAGAGAGGGGGTCAGAGAGACCTCCCCAGATACAGGAGTGTGAGAGAGAGAGAGGGGTTTAGGGAGACCTCCCCAGATATGGGAGTGTGAAAGAGAGAGAGGGGGTTCAAGAGACCTCCCCAGATACAGGAGTGTGAGAGAGAGAGACGGGGTTAGAGAGACCTCTCCAGATACAGGAGTGTGAGAGAGAGGGGGAATAGAGAGACCTCCCCAGATACAGGAGTGTGAGAGAGAGGGGGTTAGAGAGACTTCCCCAGATACAGGAGTTTGACAGAGAGGGTGTTAGAGAGACCTCCCCAGATATGGGAGTGTGAAAGAGAGAGAGGGGGTTAGAGAGACCTCCCCAGATACAGGAGTGTGAGAGAGAGAGGGGGTTAGAGAGACCTCCCCAGATACAGGAGTTTGACAGAGAGGGGGTTAGAGAGACCTCCCCAGATATGGGAGTGTGAAAGAGAGAGAGGGGGTTAGAGAGACCTCCCCAGATATGGGAGTGTGAAAGAGAGAGAGGGGGTTAGAGAGACCTCCCCAGATACAGGAGTTTGACAGAGAGAGAGGGGGTTAGAGAGACCTCCCCAGATACAGGAGTTTGACAGAGAGAGAGGGGGTTAGAGAGACCTCCCCAGATACAGGAGTTTGACAGAGAGAGAGGGGGTTAGAGAGACCTCCCCAGATATGGGAGTGTGAGAGAGAGGGGGTTAGACAGACCTCTCCAGATACAGGAGTGTGAATCTATTTGTCCTGTTACTTTCACACAGTCGATTTAGAGCTCCGTGTCTCTGTGCTTTTCCCCAGTTTTACGCTTTTGACAGTGGGGGTTATGTGGAGGACAGGTTGAGGGGGATGTTATCTCTCCCAGGGATGAATCCTAGACTCTGTGAGGAAGCTCTCCCTTGGCGTGTGTGACTCCAGTAAAACAGATGTGGTAGACATGGCAGTGCGCCCAGCCTGTCTGCATTGTTACTGTCCTGTCAGGTCTTGTTGTCATGTTGGCTAGAGTCCCACTCTCAGAGGGCGAGGTTAACCCCCGAGGGGCTGGTACAGGTGGCACCCCTGCCTTGCGCTAATCCTCAGATGGTGGCATCGAGTCGATAGAGAGTAGCAGAGACTCCCCCCAGGGTGGGGCTGGTTATTGAGGAGGATGAGGGAGAGTGAGCGAGAGCTGAGTGTACAGGCAGAGATGCCTCTGACTCTCTGGTTTCTGTCTAAGCGGTTGAATGGGTCATTATTCCACACAGCTGGGCTGTCTAGACAAGAGGATCACAACCCTAATCCACTGACTAATTTCAGCGTGATCTTATCTTCACCCCACCCACGGACATGTGCAGGCACTCCCTCCGGAGCTGGGCTGGATAGGTGGAGATTGAGGGATATGGGGGGAAGGTGGGATTGAGACATACGGGGAGAAGGTGGGACAGAGGGATATGGTGAGAAGGTGGGACTGAGGGATATGGGGAGAAGGTGGGACTGAGGGATATGGGGAGAGGGTGTGGGTGAGCGATATGGGGAGAGGGTGGGATTGAGACATACGGGGAGAAGGTGGGACAGCGGGATATGGGGAGAAGGTGGGACTGAGGGATATGGGGAGAAGGTACGACTGAGGGATATGGGGAGAGGGTACAGGTGAGGGATATGGGGAGAGGGTGGGACTGAGGGATATGGGGAGAAGGTGGGACTGAGGGATATGGGGAGAAGGTGGGACTGAGGGACATGGGGAGAGGGTGTGGGTGAGGGATATGGGGAGAAGGTGGGACTGAGGGATATGGGGAGAGGGTGTGGGTGAGGGATATGGGGAGAAGGTGGGACTGAGGGATATGGGGAGAGGGTATGGGTGAGGGATATGGGGAGAAGGTGGGACTGAGGGATATGGGAAGAAGGTCCGACTGAGGGATATGGGGAGAGGGTGGGACTGAGGGATATGGGGAGAAGTTGGGACTGAGGGATATGGGGAGAAGGTCCGACTGAGGGATATGGGGAGAAGATGGGACTGAGGGATATGGGGAGAAGGTGGGACTGAGGGATATGGGGAGAAGGTGGGACTGAGGGATATGGGGAGAGGGTGTGGGTGAGGGATATGGGGAGAAGGTGGGACTGAGGGATATGGGGAGAAGGTCCGACTGAGGGATATGGGGAGAAGGTCCGACTGAGGGATATGGGGAGAAGATGGGACTAAGGGATATGGGGAGAAGGTGGGACTGAGGGATATGGGGAGAAGTTGGGACTGAGGGATATGGGGAGAAGGTCCGACTGAGGGATATGGGGAGAAGATGGGACTGAGGGATATGGGGAGAGGGTGTGGGTGAGGGATATGGGGAGAGGGTGGGACTGAGGGATATGGGGAGAGGGTGGGACTGAGGGATATGGGGAGAAGGTGGGACTGAGGGATATGGGGAGAGGGTGTGGGTGAGGGATATGGGGAGAGGGTGTGGGTGAGGGATATGGGGAGAGGGTGGGACTGTGGGATATGGGGAGAAGGTGGAACTGAGGGATATGGGGAGAGGGTGTGGGTGAGGGATATGGGGAGAGGGTGGGACTGAGGGATATGGGGAGAAGGTGGGACTGAGGGATATGGGGAGAGGGTGTGGGTGAGGGATATGGGGAGAGGGTGTGGGTGAGGGATATGGGGAGAGGGTGTGGGTGAGGGATATGGGGAGAGGGTGGGACTGAGGGATATGGGGAGAGGGTGTGGGTGAGGGATATGGGGAGAGGGTGTGGGTGAGGGATATGGGGAGAGGGTGTGGGTAAGGGATATTGGGAGAGGGTGTGGGTGAGGGATATGGGGAGAGGGTGTGGGTGAGGGATATGGGGAGAGGGTGGGACTGAGGGATATGGGGAGTGGGTGTGGGTGAGGGATATGGGGAGAGGGTGTGGGTGAGGGATATGGGGAGAGGGTGGGACTGAGGGATATGGGGAGAGGGTGTGGGTGAGGGATATGGGGAGAAGGTGGGACTGAGGGATATGGGGAGAGGGTGTGGGTGAGGGATATGGGGAGAGGGTGAGGGATATGGGGAGAGGGTGGGACTGAGGGATATGGGGAGAGGGTGTGGGTGAGGGGTATGGGGAGAGGGTGTGGGTGAGGGATATGGGGAGAGGGTGTGGGTGAGGGATATGGGGAGAGGGTGTGGGTGAGGGGTATGGGGAGAGGGTGTGGGTGAGGGATATGGGGAGAGGGTGTGGGTGAGGGATATGGGGAGAGGGTGTGGGTGAGGGATATGGGGAGAGGGTGTGGGTGAGGGATATGGGGACAGGGTGTGGGTGAGGGATATGGGGAGAGGGTGCGACTGAGGGATATGGGGAGAGGGTGCGACTGAGGGATATGGGGAGAAGGTGGGACTGAGGGATATGGGGAGAGGGTGTGGGTGAGGGATATGGGGAGAGGGTGCGACTGAGGGATATGGGGAGAAGGTGGGACTGAGGGATATGGGGAGAGGGTGTGGGTGAGGGGTTTGGGGAGAGGGTGCAGGTGAGGGATATGGGGAGAGGGTGCGGGTGAGGGATATGGGGAGAGGGTGTGGGTGAGGGATATGGGGAGAGGGTGTGGGTGAGGGGTATGGGGAGAGGGTGCAGGTGAGGGATATGGGGAGAGGGTGTGGGTGAGGGATATGGGGAGAGGGTGTGGGTGAGGGACATGGGGAGAGGGTGTGGGTGAGGGATATGGGGAGAAGGTGTGGGTGAGCGGTATGGGGAGAGGGTGTGGGTGAGGGGTATGGGGAGAGGGTGTGGGTGAGGGATATGGGGAGAGGGTGTGGGTGAGGGATATGGGGAGAGGGTGTGGGTGAGGGATATGGGGAGAAGGTGTGGGTGAGCGGTATGGGGAGAGGGTGTGGGTGAGGGGTATGGGGAGAGGGTGTGGGTGAGGGGTATGGGGAGAGGGTGTGGGTGAGGGATATGGGGAGAGGGTGGGACTGAGGGATATGGGGGGAGGGTGGGACTGAGTTGAGTCAAGGCCTTGGGCAGCACTGAAATCTAACCCCTATCTGTCACTCATTCAGGCTCTGGCATCCAATGGCGATTCAACATTGGGACTGGCGGAACCACAAGTGGCCATGTTCTGTGGGAAACTAAATATGTTCATGGATATCGAGACTGGGAAATGGGAACCGGATCCATCTGGAACACAGGGCTGCCTGGGGACCAAGGATGAAATCCTGACCTACTGTGCGAAGGTAAGTACCTGTCCTGTATAGAGGGAGATTTACTCTGTATCTAACCCCGTGCTGTACCTGTCCTGGGAGTGTTTGATGGGGACAGTGTAGAGGGAGCTTTACTCTGTATCTAACCCCGTGCTGTACCTGTCCTGGGAGTGTTTGATGGGGACGGTGTAGAGGGAGCTTTACTCTGTATCTAACCCTGATGTGGTTTTTTATGCTCCAGGTTTACCCTGACCTGCAGATTACTGGAGTGATGGAATCCAGTCAGCCTGTGAGAATTGAGAATTGGTGCAAGAAAGGGAAGAGAAGATGTAGCGGACATGTTCATATTGTTGTTCCATTCCGCTGTCTTGGTAAGACTGACCTGTACCCCAGTGAGAGACAGTTTGTGTGGGACCCGTACCCCAGTGAGAGTCAGTGTGTGTGGGACCCTAACCCAGTGAGAGTCAGTGTGTGTGGGACCCGTACCCCAGTGAGAGTCAGTGTGTGTGGGACCCGTACCCCAGTGAGAGTCAGTGTGTGTGGGTCACGTACCCCAGTGAGAGTCAGTGTGTGTGGGACCCTAACCCAGTGAGAGTCAGTGTGTGTGGGACCCGTACCCTAGTGAGAGTCAGTGTGTGTGGGACCCGCACCCCAGTGAGAGTCAGTGTGTGAGGGACCCGTACCCCAGTGAGAGACAGTTTGTGTGGGACCCGTACCCCAGTGAGAGACAGTGTGTGTGGGACCCGTACCCCAGTGAGAGACAGTTTGTGTGGGACCCGTACCCCAGTGAGAGTCAGTGTGTGTGGGACCCTAACCCAGTGAGAGTCAGTGTGTGTGGGACCCGTACCCCAGTGAGAGTCAGTGTGTGTGGGACCCTAACCCAGTGAGAGTCAGTGTGTGTGGGACCCGTACCCCAGTGAGAGTCAGTGTGTGTGGGTCACGTACCCCAGTGAGAGTCAGTGTGTGTGGGACCCTAACCCAGTGAGAGTCAGTGTGTGTGGGACCCGTACCCCAGTGAGAGTCAGTGTGTGTGGGAAACGTACCCCAGTGAGAGTCAGTGTGTGTGGGACCCGTACCTCAGTGAGTGTCAGTGTGTGTGGGACCCGTAAACCAGTGTGAGTCAGTGTGTGTGGGACCCGCACCCCAGTGAGAGTCAGTGTGTGTGGGACCTGTACCCCAGTGAGAGTCAGTGTGTGGGACACGTACCCCAGTGAGAGTCAGTGTGTGTGGGACCCGTACCCCAGTGAGAGTCAGTGTGTGTGGGACCCGTACCCCAGTGAGAGTCAGTGTGTGTGGGATGTGTACCCCAGTGAGAGTCAGTGTGTGTGGGACACGTACCCCAGTGAGAGTCAGTGTGTGTGGGATGTGTACCCCAGTGAGAGTCAGTGTGTGTGGGATGTGTACTCCAGTGAGAGTCAGTGTGTGTGGGATGTGTACCCCAGTGACAGTCAGTGTGTGTGGGACACGTACCCCAGTGAGAGTCAGTTTGTGTGGGACCTGTACTCCAGTGAGAGTCAGTGTGTGTGGGATGTGTACTCCAGTGAGAGACAGTGTGTGTGGGACCCGTACCCCAGTGAGAGTCAGTGTGTGTGGGACCTGTACCCCAGTGAGAGTCAGTGTGTGTGGGACGTGTACCCCAATGAGAGTCAGTGTGTGTGGGACACGTACCCCAGTGAGAGTCAGTGTGTGTGGGATGTGTACCCCAGTGAGAGTCAGTGTGTGTGGGATGTGTACTCCAGTGAGAGTCAGTGTGTGTGGGATGTGTACCCCAGTGACAGTCAGTGTGTGTGGGACACGTACCCCAGTGAGAGTCAGTTTGTGTGGGACCTGTACTCCAGTGAGAGTCAGTGTGTGTGGGATGTGTACTCCAGTGAGAGACAGTGTGTGTGGGACCCGTACCCCAGAGAGAGTCAGTGTGTGTGGGATCCGTACCCCAGTGTGAATGAGTTTGTTTGTTAGTGCGTCTGGGCCATGTATTTACTGCTGTTTTCAGTGCGTTGTTTGGAATGTTTATGGCTGTTGCAGCTCTGATCAACAATTGATAATATTCTCTCTCCTTCTCCTGTCTCTCTCTGGCCCTCTCTCTCTCCCACTTTCGCTTTCTCTCTATCCCTGTCTCTATCTTTCTCTGCACCCTCCGTTCCTCTCTCTCTCCTTGTTTTTCTCCATCTCCCTTTCTGTCTCTCTCCTTGTCTTTTACTCTCTCTCCTGTGTCTTTCTCTCTCTCGTCTGCCTCTCTCTCTCCCTGTCCGTCTCTCTCTGTCTCTGTCTGTGTCTGCCTCTCTCCTTGTCCGTCTCTCTCCCTCTCTCTTTATGTCCCTTTCTCTCTCTCTCTCTCTCCCTATTCCTCTCTCGCTCTTTCTCTGACCCTGTCTTTCTCCCTCTCCCTCTCTCTCTGCCTCTGTCTGTCTGTCTGTGCCTACGTCTCTCCTTCTCTCTCCCTGACCCTCTCTCTCTCCCTTTCCCTCTCTCTCTGCCTCTGTCTGTCTGTCTGTGCCTACGTCTCTCCTTCTCTCTCCCTGACCCTCTCTCTCTCCCTTTCCCTCTCTCTCTGCCTCTGTCTGTCTGTCTGTGCCTGCCTCTCTCCTTCTCTCTCCCTGACCCTCTCTCTCTCCCTTTCCCTCTCTCTCTGCCTCTGTCTGTCTGTCTGTGCCTACGTCTCTCCTTCTCTCTCCCTGACCCTCTCTCTCTCCCTTTCCCTCTCTCTCTGCCTCTGTCTGTCTGTCTGTGCCTGCCTCTCTCCTTCTCTCTCCCTGACCCTCTCTATCCCTCTCCCTCTCTCTCTACCTGTCCCTCTTCCTCATGGTCCATCTGTCACCCTCTCCCTGTCCCTCTTTATCTCTCCCTCCCTCCTATGTTGCTGTCTTCTCTCCCGCGCTCCTCTGTTTCCCCCCCCCCCTCTCTCTCTCTCTCTCCGTGACCCCCTGCCTCGCTCTCTCCTGCTCTCAGTCGGGGAGTTTGTGAGTGAGGCATTACTAGTTCCGGACCGCTGCAAGTTTCTTCACCGGGAGAAGATGGATTTGTGTGAAAGTCACATTTACTGGCACAGTGTTGCTAAAGAGGTGAGTGATAACTGACTGACCAGCCTCACTGGCCGACCGATCGCTGACCGACCCCTCGCTGACCGACCCCTCGCTGACTGACCCCTCGCTGACCGACCCCTCACTGACTGACCAGCCTCACTGGCCGACCCCTCACTGACCGACCCCTCGCTGACTGATCCCTCGCTGAGTGACCCCTCACTGACCGACCAGCCTCCCTGGCCGACCGATCGCTGACCGACTCCTCACTGACTGACCCCTTGCTGACCGACCCCTCACTGACTGACCCCTCGCTGACCGACCCCTCACTGACTGACCCCTCACTGACCGACCCCTCACTGACTGACCCCTCACTGACTGACCCCTCACTGACAGACCACTCGCTGACTGACCCCTCACTGACTGGCCCTCACTGACCGACCCCTCACTGACCGACCCCTCACTGACCAACCCTTCACTGACCAACCCCTCACTGACCGACCCTTGCTGACCGACCCCTCACGGACCCACCCCTCACTGACCCACCCCTCACTGACCGATCCCTCACTGACCGACCCCTCACTGACTGACCCTCACTGACTGACCCTCACTGACCGACCCCTCGCTGACCAACCCCTCGCTGACCAACCCCTCGCTGACCGACCCCTCGCTGACTGACCCCTCGCTGACCGACCCCTCGCTGACCGACCCCTCGCTGACCGACCCCTCGCTGACCGACCCCTCGCTGACCGACCCCTCACTGACCAATCCATCACTGACCGACCCCTCAATGACTCACCCCTCACTGGCCGACTGATCGCTGACTGACCCCTCACTGACTGACCCCTCACTGACTGACCCCTCACTGACTGACCCCTCACTGACCCACCCCTCACTAACCGACCCCTCACTGACCGACCCCTCACTGACTGACCCCTCACTGACTGACCAGCCTCACTGACCGACCCCTCACTGACTGACCAGCCTCACTGGCCGACCCCTCACAGACTGACCCCTCAGTGACTGACCCCTCACTGACTGACCAGCCTCACTGGCCGACCCCTCACTGACTGACCAGCCTCACTGGCCGACCCCTCACTGGCCGACCCCTCACTGACCGACCCCTCACAGACTGACCCCTCACTGACTGACCCCTCACTGACTGACCAGCCTCACTGACCGACCCCTCACAGACTGACCAGCCTCACTGACCGACACCTAACAGACTGACCCCTCACAGACTGACCCCTCATAGACTGACCCCTCACTGACTGACCCCTCACAGACTGACCCCTCACTGACTGACCAGCCTCACTGACTGACCAGCCTCACTGGCCGACCCCTCACTGGCCGACCCCTCACTGACCGACACCTCACTGACCGACCCCTCACTGACCGACCCCTCGCTGACTGACCAGCCTCACTGGCCAACCTATCGCTGACCGACCCCTCGCTGACCGACCCCTCGCTGACCGACCCCTCGCTGACCGACCCCTCGCTGACCGACCCCTCGCTGACCGCCCCCTCGCTGACCGACCCCTCGCTGACCGACCCCTCGCTGACCGACGCCTCGCTGACCGACCCCTCGCTGACTGACCCCCTCGCTGACCCACCCCTCACTGACTGACCAGCCTCACTGGTCAACCGATCGCTGACTGACCCCTCACTGACCCACCCCTCGCTGACTGACTGGTCACTCACTGACTGACTGATCTGTCACTCGTTGACTGGTCACTCGCTGATTGACTGGTCACTCATTGACTGACTGGTCACTCATTGACTGACTGATCTGTCACTTGCTGACTGACTGGTCACTCACTGACTGACCGGTCACTTGTTGACTGACCAGTCACTCGCTGACTGACCGGTCACTCGCTGACTGACCGGTCACTCGCTGACTGACCGGTCACTCGCTGATAAGAGGATTTGAGTACAGGAGGAGTGAAGTCTTGCTCCAGTTGTATAGACGCCGGGTTAGACCACACCTGGAGTACTGAGGACACTTTTACCCCTTGCCTCAGAAAGGATATTATTGCCAAAGAGGGAGACCAACGAAGCTTCAACAGACTTGTCCCTGGGATAGCGAGACTGATCCTCCAACAATACAGCACCCCCTCAGTACTGACCCTCCGACAGTGCAGCACTCCCTCAGTACTGACCTTCTGACAGTGCAGCACTCCCTCAGTACTGACCCTCCGACAGTGCGGCACTCCCTCAGTACTGACCCTCTGACAGTGCAGCACTCCCTCAGTACTGACCCTCTGACAGTGCAGCACTCCCTCAGTACTGACCCTCCGACAGTGCAGCACTCCCTCAGTACTGACCCTCTGACAGTGCAGCACTCCCTCAGTACTGACCCTCCGACAGTGCGGCACTCCCTCAGTACTGACCCTCCGACAGTGTGGCACTCCCTCAGTACTGACCCTCCGACAGTGCGGCACTCCCTCAGTGTTCCCGGGATGCTGGGACTGTCCTGTGAGGAGAGTTTGGGGAAACTGGGCCTGGATTCTCTAGAGTTTGGAAGAATGAGAGGTGATCTCACTGAAACCCACAAAATCCTGAAAGGGACAGAGAGGGTTGGGTGCAGGTGAGATGCTCCCCCCTGGCTGGGGAGCCTAGAACCGGGGGCCACAATTTCAAAACAAGGGGGAAGACACTCAGGACGGAGAGTCTTTGGAATTCTCTGTCCCAGAGACTGTGGGAGTTCAGTCAGTGAGTGTGTTCAGAACTGGGATTGACAGGTTCCTCAATACCAATGATCGAAAGGGATATGGGGAGAGTGTGGGGGCTCCATCACCGAGTCTGTTTAAGGTAGATTTCCGGGGGTCCGGACTCCCCCCTCGTACCCGGCGTCCGGACTCCCTCCTCGTACCCGGGTACCGGACTCCCCCTCAACCTGGGGTCTAGCACACCCCCCACCCCCCCACCCCCCCAAAACCCTGAGCAAGTGAGGCTGCTCCGTGTCCTGTTCCCCTAGGGTCAGTGTCGCTCGGTGTTGGACGGTGAACCTGAACTCTAACTCCTCTGCTCTGCCTCCATCCCCTCCCCCAGGCTTGCACAGCTGAGACCCTGGACCTGCACAGTTATGGGATGTTACTGCCATGCGGTCTGGACAGATTCAGGGGCGTGGAGTACGTCTGCTGCCCCTCACGGTTCCCGGGTGTGAGGTTGGAGGATGTAGTGGCACCAGCGACAGAGGAAGAGGCGGAGGACGAGAGAGAAGACGACAGCAAGTCTGTGGACAGGTACCGGGCACCGGGCACCGGGCACTGGGCAGAGTGAACCCTCTCACCCTGTCTCACGACTGAGATTCAACTCGATTGAAATTGATTGGTCAGGGGGACAGGGAGGTCACTTTTATGTGTCACCCCTGGGAAATGCAAATGGACCATGTCGTGAGTTTGACTGATTGTCTGAAGTTGGTTATTGGTGTAGCATTACGACCAGGTTAACAGGTTAACTACCTCCCCCCTTTCTCCCACCCCTGAACTGGTTAGAACAGAGTCTGGATTTTATAAGGGAGATGGGATTGCCAATTTAATATACATCTGACTGTCTGCAGCTCAGTGCCAGGAATAAGTCCGATAGGTTCCTCAAGTTAACGCGTGCAGAGTTAGTTTCACTAGTAACCGACTTGGGTAGAGATGCAGACATCATTAACAGGGGGTTTAAAATGTACAAACCTGTCCTACTCCCCACTACTGTTGAAACAACTCACACGCAACCCTCCACTCCCAAGAATGCAGCCAAAGAATTAAAACTCTGCAAGAGTATCAGAGATTAAAAACTTGGCCGAGCGGCAAGTAACTTCAGAAACAAAAGACCGTCCACATCTTTTCAAAAGGGCCTGCTTCCTGCCAACAGCCTCCCCCTCTCCCCACACCCCCACCACCCAGCAGCAACACCCTGTCTCTGCAGCTGTGGCTGACTGATGCAGAATTCTCCCTTAAGGGCTCTCGGTTTGCAGCGATGAGGTCTTCTGGTGGGATTTTCAAATCGCAAACAGCTCAGCTTTGATGAGGGAGGTTTCAGAAGAAGGAGAGACGGGGTAAGGCTCTTACCCCTGTGCCAATCTTGTCTCTCCCTGACTATTCAAATGGCCAGTAAATTTTTGAAAAACCGAGCGCTGGGTCCCTCTGAGAGTTCCGTACGCTGGTGTCTCCATAAAAAAAGCACAGACATGTAATCTAAAACGGTCCCTTTGCTCTCAGTTACAGAGGAGCTCCTACCTCATGTCTGTAATCTAGTTCAAAGGGTGTAAAGCAGTGACTCGTTGGACAAACGCTACAGGAGAAATCCTTGTCCTTTCTCCCAGTCATTATTAATATCCATTCATGGAATGTGGGTGTCGCTGGCTAGGCCAACCTTTATTGCCCATCCCTAATTGCCCTCGCTCAGAGGGCGTTTAACAGTCAACCACATCGCTGTGTGGGGTCTGGAGTCACATGTGGGCCAGACCGGGTAAGGATGGGCAGATTTCCCTCCCTGAAGGAATTAGTGACCCAGATGGGTTTTTACAACAATCGACAATGGTTTCATGGTCTCCGTCACTGAGACTATTCAGTGAATTTAAGTCCCACCATCTGTGGTGGTGGGAATCGAACCCCCAGAGCAATCGCCTGGGGCTCTGGACTACTCGTCCAGTGACACCATCGCCTCTGCCTCATGGGGATGTGCGTGTGGCCCTGACCATTGGCTTGAGGGGCTGATGGTCTTGTTCTAAAGACTCCTGTGACTCTGGAAGTTTGGCTGAGCGCTTCGGTTGGGTTATACCCAGGTTACAACGCACTTTTTGGAAAATTTTGGACATAAGATTGACCCTCAGATCCGACTGGATCTCAGCCGGTAAGTCCGTATGCGGTGAAGACCTGGGTTAGCTTCACCACCACTACCTGGACAGGGGTGGTTCTCGGGGATTGAGCACTGGGAACGTCCAGAACAGTGAGGACATAACTAAACACAGAAAATGCTGGAAAAACTCAGCAGGTCCAGCAACGTCTGTGGAGAGAGAAACAGAGTTAACGTTTCGAGTCCGAAAACTCTTCTTCAGAGCTAAAGAGAGGTAGAAATGTAATGGGTTTGATACTGTTTAAGAGGGGGAGGAGCATGTGGAGCAAGATAGAAAGTCAGGGGCTTTTTTTTAATTCATTCACGGGATGTGGGATTCGCTGGCTGGGCCCAGCATTTATTGCCCATCCCTAATTGCCCCTTGAGAAGGTGGTGGGTGAGCTGCCTTCTTGAGCCGCTGCAGTCCCTGTGGTGTAGGTACACCCACAGCGCTGTTAGGGAGGGAGTTCCAGGATTTTGTCCCCTGTGGTGTAGGTACACCCACAGTGCTGTTAGGGAGGGAGTTCCAGGATTTTGTCCCTGTGGTGTAGGTACACCCACGGCGCTGTTAGGGAGGGAGTTCCAGGATTTTATCCATGTGGTGTAGGTACACCCACAGCGCTGTTAGGGAGGGAGTTCCAGGATTTTGTCCCTGTGGTGTAGGTACACCCACAGCGCTGCTAGGGAGGGAGTTCCAGGATTTTGTCCGTGTGGTGTAGGTACACCCACAGTGCTGTTAGGGAGGGAGTTCCAGGATTTTGTCCGTGTGGTGTAGGTACACCCACAGCGCTGTTAGGGAGGGAGTTCCAGGATTTTATCCCTGTGGTGTAGGTACACCCACAGCGCTGTTAGGGAGGGAGTTCCAGGATTTTGTCCCTGTGGTGTAGGTACACCCACAGCGCTGCTAGGGAGGGAGTTCCAGGATTTTGTCCCTGTGGTGTAGGTACACCCACAGCTGCTGTTAGGGAGGGAGTTCCAGGATTTTGTCCCTGTGGTGTAGGTACACCCACAGCGCTGTTAGGGAGGGAGTTCCAGGATTTTGTCCGTGTGGTGTAGGTACACCCACAGTGCTGTTAGGGAGGGAGTTCCAGGATTTTGTCCCCTGTGGTGTAGGTACACCCACAGTGCTGTTAGGGAGGGAGTTCCAGGATTTTGTCCATGTGGTGTAGGTACACCCACAGTGCTGTTAGGGAGGGAGTTCCAGGATTTTGTCCGTGTGGTGTAGGTACACCCACAGCGCTGTTAGGGAGGGAGTTCCAGGATTTTGTCCCTGTGGTGTAGGTACACCCACAGCGCTGTTAGGGAGGGAGTTCCAGGATTTTGTCCCCTGTGGTGTAGGTACACCCACAGTGCTGTTAGGGAGGGAGTTCCAGGATTTTGTCCCCTGTGGTGTAGGTACACCCACAGTGCTGTTAGGGAGGGAGTTCCAGGATTTTGTCCGTGTGGTGTAGGTACACCCACAGTGCTGTTAGGGAGGGAGTTCCAGGATTTTGTCCATGTGGTGTAGGTACACCCACAGTGCTGTTAGGGAGGGAGTTCCAGGATTTTGTCCATGTGGTGTAGGTACACCCACAGCGCTGTTAGGGAGGGAGTTCCAGGATTTTGTCCATGTGGTGTAGGTACACCCACAGCGCTGTTAGGGAGGGAGTTCCAGGATTTTGTCCGTGTGGTGTAGGTACACCCACAGCGCTGTTAGGGAGGGAGTTCCAGGATTTTGTCCATGTGGTGTAGGTACACCCACAGCGCTGTTAGGGAGGGAGTTCCAGGATTTTGTCCGTGTGGTGTAGGTACACCCACAGCACTGTTAGGGAGGGAGTTCCAGGATTTTGTCCCCTGTGGTGTAGGTACACCCACTGCACTGTTGGGGAGGGAGTTCCAGCATTTTGACCCAGCGACAGTGAAGGAACGGCCAATATATTTCCAAGTCAGGATGGTGAGTGGCTTGGAGGGGAACTTCCAGGTGGTGGTGTTCCCCATGTGTCTGCTGCCCTTGTCCTTCTAGATGGTAGAGGTCGTGGGTTTGGAAGGTGCTGTCAGAGGAGGTTAGGTGGGAGCTCAGGAGAGGCTGACAAAGATGTCATGGACACAAGACAGAGGGGGTGTTATTGGAAGTGTTAAAGACTAAAGTAGGTGCCGATAGCAGCGTAAAGGTAAGAGCAGATTGTTAGTGGCAGAACAAGGGTCAGCGTCCTGTGAAAGCACCATAGTGAATCGAGTGACAGAGGGTCCTGCGAGGGGGAGGGGGAGGGGGAGGTGCAGGGTGTTGGGGAAAAAGGATTTTAAAAAGGTAGTGTAAATAGCGAGGACATACTGGTGAACCCCCCCTTTAGTGTTGGCAGGATCTACCAGCACCCGATCTACGAGCGTCCTGCTGAGCGGCTCCCCGAAAGTCGGTATGGGAAATCGGGGTGCCAGTTGTCTTAAAGTCTGGGGGCTGCCCCACAATCTGGATCTGTGTCTCCCTGCAGTGGATTGTACCCTTTACTAATGAGGAGGCGCTGGCACAGGGGCTTTGTCACTGGCTGGTATTTCAGGGCAATGCTCCGGGGACCCGGGTTCAAATCCCACCACAGCATATGGTGAAAATCCGAATCCAGTAAAAACCTGGAATTAAAAATCTGATGGTGACCGGTCTGGAGTCACGCGTCGACTTGACTTGACAGGTCTTACAGTAGGCGTTTTGTCCCTGAGTGCGCTAATAGCTACACTAACAACCGATTTGAGATAATCAATCGAGCTGGTAACGTGGCTCATTTATACCTGCTAGAAGTGACATCCGTTTATACGCGGGGGGGCCTGTAAACAAAAGGAACATGTCGAGGCCTTGTGCCTTTTTTTTTGAATGACCCAGGAATTTGGGGAGCCGATAGTTCCCTGTCGGTTTCTCTGTGGCCAATCAGGGTTGACTTGCCAACCACTCAGCACACTTTTCTCCTGTAGTATAAATTGTGGTGATAGTTTGAGATTTGGCAATCTTGGCTTTGGCCTGATGGGTGCCAAGACAAATAGCTTCAGCAACGTTCACCCTCTGTGCTCGCTGGGGACTGTTGAGGTTCATTTTGTTTTGAGGGATAGGATTGAAGACGAGGGATGTTGCGCCGAGTCCCTATTGGTCCTTGGTCAGACCACACTGGGAGCAGTGGGTGCAGTTCCGGTCTCCATGTTAGAAACAGGATGTAGGGACACTGGAGACAGTGCAGAATAGGCAGACAAAGATGATACCAGAGCAGGGAGCTCAAAGCTATCAGGAAAGACTGAACAGGCCGGTGCTCCTTTCTCTAGAAAAGAGAAACCTGATCGAGGTC